>NW_004529629.1:2015-2477 GCF_000260255.1 Octodon degus
ATGTGGTATTTTTACACAATGGAGTATTATTCAGCTATTAAGAAGGATAAGCTGCAAGCCTTTATATTGAAGTGGATGCCACTTCAACATATACTCATAAGTGAAATAAACCAGACACACATGTGTAAATTTCATATAGTCTCCCTAGTATAAGAACGCCAAAGAAAAAATACAAATAGAAAGATATAATACAAGTGAAAGGAAAGCAGGATTTCAAGCACTAACTAATCAAGAGATGGAAAGGAGAAGAGCTAGGAAGCATGACTGTGAATCCATACAGTTATATGTAGAAGATGAACAAGGCAATGATCCTGAGAATATTCAGGAGATTTTTTTAATATAGCAGTTAAATGGAAAGATTCTCACCCTGACTAACTATATATACTGATACCTGTGAACTAAGCTACTACACTCAGATGGTAATTTGTAATAGTAGTTTCATGTTTGGAGTGCATGTCATTC
>NW_004529630.1:0-701 GCF_000260255.1 Octodon degus
TGTTCCCGTTCTGTTTTCCTAATGTGTGATTTCACAGCTATGAATTTCCCTCTGAGAACTGCTTTCATCGTATCTCATAAATTCCGATAAGTTGTGCTTGAATTTTCATTGAATTGCAGATATTGTTGAATTTCTTGTTTAATTTCATCTGTGATCCATTGGTTGCTAAGTAGGGTGTCATTTAATTTCCATGTATTTAGGGATGTTTTTCTGGTTTCTTTTGTCATTTATTTCCAGTTTCATTGCTTTGTGGTCAGATAATATGCTTGGGATAATTTCTATTTTCTTCCATATATTTAAACAAGACCTATGGACCAGTATATGGTCAATTTTAGAAAATGACCCATGTGCAGCAGAGAAAAATGTGTATTCAGCTGTGTTTGGGTGGAACACTCTGTATATGTCCATGAAGTCTCTTTGTTTCAAGCTCTGGTTCAGTTCTGTTATTTCTTTGTTAAGTTTTTGTCTGATTGACCTATCTTTTTGGGATAAGGAGGTGTTATGGTCTCCTGTTAAGATTATGGTATTGGATATTAGATTTTTCATGTCCATTAACATTTGCTTTATATAGTTGGGTGCTTCCTTGTTTGGTGCATACATATTTAGGAGTGTTACTTCTTCCTCTTGAATTTTTCCCCTAACCAGTATATAGTGTCCTTCTTTATTTTGCTTGATCATTGTTGGTTTGAAGTTGAGACTGT
>NW_004529630.1:2580-3057 GCF_000260255.1 Octodon degus
TCACTTAAATGGTTTTGCAAGCTTGTGATTGAGATTAAATTCCTCTATATCTCTTTGACTCTGCTTCATGTGATCTATTTCTTTCCTTTGTTGCTCATTCACTGAGTCCATTATTTTTCTAATCTCTATTTTTTAAATCAATGTTTTCTTTAGAAGCAGTTATTAATTCATTTATTACAGTGTTTTTTTCAGATTGGGTTTCCTACCTATGTTTCTGTAGTTTATTCTTTAGTTCAGATGCTATGAGTTCCAAGAATTCTTTTCTTATTTCAGAAAATTTTCTCTGAGTTCCTCTATACCTCTCTGCAGCTGTTTCTTCATCTTAGAAGCCATTGATTCATTGATTTCAGCTGTGTGATTCCCAGTTTGTTCTGTGTTAGTGTCCTCTGTACTTGTTGTGGGTGGGCTTGGGTTCTAAGATTGCATTTTGTTTCTTCTTGTTGGCATTTTGTGTAGCGCTGTCTTCTAACCTTTGTT
>NW_004529631.1:0-2206 GCF_000260255.1 Octodon degus
ACCCAATAACAGCCAATGAAATATGAAATATGATAAAAAACCTACTGACAAACAATAGTCCACATCCTTGTGGATTCACAGCTGAATACTACAAGAAATTTACAGAAGATATAATCACTATACTCCTCAAACTCTTCAATGAAATTGAAGTGGAAGCAATCCTCCCAAGTCATACCTGGAGGCAAGAATTATACTGAAAACAAACGAGTTAAAGACACAACTAAAGAAGAGTACTACAGACCAATCTCCCTCATGAACATAGATGCAAAAATCCTCAATAAAATCCTAGCAAATAGAATACAGCAAATCATCAAGAAGATTATACGACATGATCAGGTAGGATTAATCCCAGGGATGCAAGAATAGTTCAATATATGCAAATCTAAAAATGTAATACATTACATCAATAGAGCCAAATCTGCAAACCACAAGATCATCTCAAATGATGCAAAAAAGGATTTGACAAAGTCCAACACTCATTTATGGTCAAAGTCCTACAGAATTTTGGAATAGCTGGTCTCTACTTCAATCTGATAAAAGCCGTCTATGATAACTCAATGGCTAACATAATTCTAAATGGGGAAGAACTGAAATCTTTTACTCTCAGATATGGTACAAGACAAGGAGGTCCTCTATCACCACTCCCACTCAATATAGTTCTGGAATCATTATCTAAAGCCATTAAACAAGAGAAAGAAATAAAAGGAATAAGAATAGGTAAAGAAGTTAAATTATTATTACTTGCAGATAAATTGACACTTTACTTGTAAGACCCAAAAAACTCCACCAAGAAGCTACTAGAATTAATACACAAACTCAGGAGCATAGCATATACAATGTCAATATCCAAAAGTCAATAGCCTTCCTCTACACCAATAACAAAGACACTGAGAGGGAAATTAGAGAAAAATACCTTTTACAATCGCACCATGGAAAACAAAATACTTAGGAATCAATCTAAAGCAGTGAAAGATCTATTCAATGGAAATTACATTACTATGAAAAAAGAGATAATAGAAGATTTCAGAAAATGGAAAGATTTTCCCTGCTCCTGGACAGGAAGAACCAACATTGTGAAAATGGCCATACACCCCAAATTGTTAAACATATTTAATGCAATCCCTATCAAAATACCACCAACATAACTCTTAGACCTAGAGAAATCATTCCTAAAATGTATTTGGAACCAGAAATGACCTAGAATAGCAAATGCAATCCTGGGCAACAAAGAAAAGGCAGGAGGCTTTACAGTTCCTGACATGAAATTATATTACAATGCTACTGTGACACAATCAGCATGGTATTGGTCAAAAAAACTGACCTGAGGATCAGTGAAATAAATTATAAGATACAGAATCCACTACAAACACACTTAGCCAGCTGATCTTGAATAAAGGGGCCAAACATGCTTACTGGAAGAAGCATAGCCTTTTTTCCAGCACAAATGGTGCTGGAAAAACTGGCTCTCTACATGCTGAAAACTAAAACTTGACACAGGTCTATCACCATGCACTAAGCTAAAGTAAAAATGGCCTAAGAATATGAACATTAAAACAGAAACACTAAATCTCCTGGAAGAGAAAGCAGGAGGAACATACTTTGAAGACATAGGGGTAGGCGAAGAGTTCATGAACAAAACTGAAATCACAGAGTCCTAGCCCAGGTCCGGTGAGTGTGTGGGAGAGCTTCCTGCTATAATGCACCAGCAGGACCTACTACTAGTCCCAGCCCAGAAACAGTGTGGGTGAGACCCTCTTCCACCCCCTAGGGATGCCCCCCACCACTCCGTAGTACCTCCCCCACCCCGCCCGCCGAGTAGGAATTTCTGCCATGTTCCGGGAACCCCCAGACCCAGTCCTAGCCCAGATCCGGTGAGTGTGTGGGAGAGCTTCCGGCTACCCTGTGCCAGTGGGACCTATTACTGGTGACAGCCCAGGCGCAGCGTGGGTGAGACCCACTTGCACCCCCTTGGAATGCCCCCCATCACTTGCAGCACCTCCCCCATTCCACCCATCGAGTAGGAATTTCTGCCATGTTCCAGGAACCCCCAAACCCAGTCCTATCCCAGGCCCACTGAATGTGTGGAAGAGCTACCTCTCCACCCTACTCTACCTTGTCCCATCCAGGCTCAGCTCAGGCCTGGCATACAGGCCTGGGGTGTAACCCTGCAGCTGCAATCCCTGCAGAGAGTGTAGAGGATAGAACC
>NW_004529632.1:0-503 GCF_000260255.1 Octodon degus
ACAGGCCCAGGCACTAGGACTTACAGGCTTCAGAGGTCCCTCCATTCCATCTGATGCTCTGCAGAATTTACCAGACTCCAGACAGATACCTGCTTCTAAATTAGATCTCAGAATACACATTCCAGTGCATACAGCCTTTGCACAACCTTTCCCACTTCCCATAATTGGAATGACTCTGATCACTCATCAAGCACTAAAAAGTTGATGTCTGATGATGGCCCAATTTCTTGATGTCTCTCAGAATCCTGCAAGGGAGTTCCTTCCTCCACCACGTGGCAGTTGCGAGAGCCTCAGCCTCAGCCTTGCTGTAGGCGAGCTGGTGCAGAGTGAGCAAGGTCAAGGCAGGTGTGCCCTGAAGCCCACCTCTGAGGGCCTGAAGGGTGGCAGGCTGCCTTTTCAGGATACAAGGTCTGTGTCTTCCCTGGTGCCTGGGTGTCAGGGCCAGAGGGCCCGAGCACTGAGCCAGGCCAGTGAAACATGACAGAAATGTAGGAACTGATGAT
>NW_004529632.1:1078-2125 GCF_000260255.1 Octodon degus
CTGCCTTGTCCAGGATGACCTTCTCCACATCTCTGAGAAAGCACAGGCTGGCCAGTTGAACTGCTCAGCCCTATGTGGCCCCGCCCCTGTGGCTCCACCTCTCTGGCTCTGCCCTTTGACCCTGTCCATCTGGCCCCACCCCTCAAGAGACTGGCTGACTCTCTAGCCCAGTCTGCCCCATAACTTACACGAAGCATTCGGGGGACAACTAAACACAATCCAACACATGAGGGGTCACACCTCAGAGTAGCTCAGAATTCCTAGTAAGAGGAACAAAGTGAGGTTGTAGTCTTCTGCAGTGAAACTAGGTTGGAGTGACAAACCCCTGGGCCTTTGGGAGACTTTGCACGAGTCACTGGAGGTTCCCCTGCTTCCCTTTTCACGTGGCACAGGGAGCCAGGAGGAGAGCTTCCTGTGTGGCCCATACCAAGGAGAAGCATGAGCCACAGTTCAAACAGTGGACCCAAGGCCTCCCCTCTCCATAGGCGAAGCTCTGTCAGTGCTGGCCGTGGTAGTCACATCAGCAGCATCGTCAGCAACCTGGTAGTGATGATGCCATCAGCATCAGCATCAGCTGTACGCACAACTGTATATTATCTTGGGCTTTGAAGGAATATAAGTCATTGAAACATTTTCTAATTTTTGAACATGAATTTATTCCCAATATTTTTTGACCCTTCATTCCTTCCTTCCTTTCCTCCTTCCATCCTTCCATCCTTCCATCCTTCCTACCTTCTTCTTTCCTTTCCTTTTTTTTTCTTTTGTCTTTAGCTCTGTTTATTTCCATACTAGTCGGGATTAAACCCTGGGCATGTACTTGCCAGGCAGGTCCTGGAGAACTGACTCCGCTCTCAGCCATGATGCAGGATTTATTGCTGTTGAGGAAACTCCTTGTGTATCCTTGATGCTCATCTGTCACATCCTTCCTATTTCTTTGAGCAAAAGTTTGGCAAATGCTATGGGACAATGTATTTGTTTATTTACACATGTCTCAGTTAATTTCTCACTGCGGGAACAAAATATCCAACACCACAATAAAAGAAGAAA
>NW_004529633.1:0-2380 GCF_000260255.1 Octodon degus
TGAAGGCTCCTCAGTGGAGTTTGCAGGTACAGATAGCAGTCTGGCCACATGGAAGAGGCAAGCTCAGGGCCCATCAGTCCTAATGGACCATCTGGAAAGCTGACAGTGAGCTCTGGGGCCTAATGGCTGCCTTGAAAGATAGGACATGGCTTGTGAGGCCACTTAAGGCAGTTTCTCTTATGCCTGCCTGGCTTCTGAAAACAGTATCAAATGAATCTCCTCAGTGGATGAACATCATTGTCATTGAGCTCTTCTTGGAAAGAATCAGATTTAGGGTCTGTTTTGAGGCCACAATAATGGCAGCCATTTTTTATCTCTTTGCTTTCTCTCTCCCTGGTTCTCTCCTAGTTCTGAATATAGGAAATTGTTTCCTTAGTATCCTATAAAGTATCAAGTGAGTTGTCTGAAGCAAAAGCTATCTTTTATATCTCTTTTCAAATATCTAGAGTTGAGTAATGAACTTATCTGTAAGAGTCATCTGCCCCTCTATTGAATTAACATCTCATGAAGTATGCTTTACCAGTGCCTCTATTAAACATTGCAAGAAATCAGAGTGCTGTTCATCTTTCTCTTGGCAAATAGCTAAAATTTAAAATAACTAGAAGCCTTGGTGTTTGTTCTGTTTAGACCTTCAAGAATACACACTTGAAAGAAAATGTATTTTCCAGTCTCCTGCTCAGCCATTAGGTCAGCAGGGCTCTGACTGCTAGGCTCCAGTGGGAACAGGTAGTTCCACTGGTTGTCTATCTTCTGACTCTTTAAAATTAACAATAAAATATTCCTCTCCAAATGCAATAGCAACTTACAATGCTGCCTGTATTTCCATAGAAGTCCAAGTTTAGTTTAAGATTAACATTGCAGCTTTCTGATCTAGTTTATAAGCTTGAATAAATCCTCTAAAAGATGTCAATGTGCTTATCAGCAATCTAAAGAATTTTCTAATATCTGACTATCTGTTTTAGGTCACAGAGAAAAAGGCACATGAACTCTGGAAGTTCTAAATTGTCTTTTTCTTTCTTTAAAGGGTATTGTCCTTGAGGAGCTTGTCTAAATTCAGCTAAGGATGGGTGTAGCCTTGTAGAGGCCTTGATTACAGCTCTTTTAGAAGCCCACCTTTTAGAAAGACAGATAGGTAAAACCCTAATTTTGGTAATGGTGAGTGAGACTGAACTTCCTTGTTCTTTTGTTGCTCACCTCTACATATCAAAACTTAAATAACAATAACCTCAATGCAAACAAAATCTGAAAGTAAGACATTTTTACTGTTTTCCTTTTTATGTCATTTTTTAGCTATAAAATAGCATCATAGTTCATACTTCCCTCTACATTCCATTTGGATTAAATATCTTTTTCAGTGTATAAGGATCAAACATCTTCTGGTGCCTAATGAAGCACTGTAAAGGAGTAAGAGACTTTGACTGTAAGATAACCTGGAATTCAATAGAAATTACCTTTTTGGGCTTCACACCTTCTTTCTAAATGATTCCTCCACCGGGCCGTCCCTGGGTTGCTCTCTGCAGAGCAGGTGGATGCTCTTATTGGAGAGAAGGGAGAAAAGATCCCACCAGCCTATCCACTCTCGAACTGGTGCATGATTCTTATCTCTTGAAACATCTTACAAACCCTTTACTTAGTCTTACTGAATATTTGTGAATATAAGTTATAATTGGTCCAGTGACCAGAATGTATGCAGAAGGAAGCATAACTATTGTATAAAAATGTGAATTGAAAATAAAGCAAGTCTCAGGCTACAAAGGTCTCTTCTAGAGATACATAGAACCATTGACTGGAGGGATTTGGCCCCCTGCACTAAGCCAAATCTCCAGACACTTGTTTTCCTTCAAATCATCTAAGTAAACATTTTTAGCAACTGGACAAGCTTTAAACTTGAAGCTCATAGGTGAAACATTTATCATCTAACAATCACATTTTACATGTTGGTAAAAACACAATACAGCTAATAAAAAATTTATTTTAGTTAACACTTAAGGTTCAGATGTAAATCATTCCCTTGATAACTGCCATAGAATGTAAACTATTGCAAGCTGCCTCAGCCTAATTTCTGAAATAGTGACTCATTAAGTTGTTCTACTGAAAATATCAAGTAAAATCCCTAGTTTACTAGCAAAAAGAGAGAAAAAGTACAATAGGTAAATGGAGATCTTTCACTGGTCAAGAGCCAGTTTCTACCAAGCACCTTTGGTATGGCCACAACTCCTCAGGTGTTCTCAGTCTCTATTGGCCCACAAAATCAGAGCTCAATCTCCAGAAAGCACTCCAGTGATTTCTCTGGCCAACATTCCATAAGCCATTTGCTTCAATAGGGATTCACAAAAGAACAGTTGGGGAAACCTGTCCTCTGCTTCAAAGAGTAGCAGCT
>NW_004529634.1:0-1034 GCF_000260255.1 Octodon degus
TGAAGTTTGTGGATTGTCTTTTCACTTTGTTGATAATTTCTTTTGACATGCAAAAAATTCTTAATAAGAGGTGGTCCCAGTTGTTAATTCTGTCAAGTATTTCCTGTGCAATTTGATTTTTGTTCATGAACTCTTTGCCTACCCCTATGTCTTCAAGAGATCCTCCTACTTTCTCTTCCAGGAGATTTAGTGTTTCTGTTTTAATGTTGAGTTCTTTAATTCATTTTGACTTTAGTTTAGTGCATGGTGATAGACCTGGGTCAAGTTTTAGTTTTCAGCATGTAAAAAGCCAAATTTTCCAGAATCATTTGTGAAAGAGGCTATCTTTCTTCCAGTAAGTGTATTTGGCCCCTTTGTCAAAGATAAGGTGGCTGAGTGTGTTCTTAGAGGACTCTGCCTCTTCTAATCTATTCCATTGATCCTCAGGTCTGTTTTACTGCCAATACCATGCTGATTTTATCACAGTAGCTTTGTAGTATAATTTCAAGTCAGGAAATGTAATGCCTGCTTTGTCTTTGTTACCCAGGATTGCCTTTGCTTTTCTGGGTCATTTTTTGGTTCCAAATAAATTTTAAGAATGATTTCTCTAGGTCTGGAGGTATGTTGGTGGTAGTCTGATGGGGATTGCATTAAATCTGTACAACAATTTTGGGAGTATGGCCATCTTCATGATGTTAGTTCTTCCTATCCAGGAGCATGGAATATCTTTCCATTTTCTGAAAGCCTCTATGATCTCTTTTGTCAGAGTACTGTAATTTTCCGTGAAAAGATCTTTGATTTCTTTAGATGAATTCCAAGGTATTTCAGTTTTCATGGGGCTATTGTAAAAGGTATTGATTCTAATTTCCCTCTCTGTGTGTTTGTTATCTGTGTGGATGAATGCTATTGACTTTTGAGTACTGACTTTATGACCTGCGATGCTACTGAATTTGTGTATCAATTCTAGTAGCTTCTTGGTGGAGTTTTTTGGGTCTTCCAAGTAAAGTATCATGTCATCTGCAAATAATGATGCTTTCACTTTTTCTTTACCTGTT
>NW_004529634.1:1824-2262 GCF_000260255.1 Octodon degus
TTCTGTGAGCATAAAGATTCTCAAAGTAGCTATTGATAATCCTCTGAATTTCCACTGGGTTGGTAGTAGTTACACCCTTTTCATTATTTATTTCTTGTATTTGAATTTTTTCTTTCCTCTTTTTGATAAGGTTGGCTAGGGGCTTATCTATTTTATTAATCTTTCAAAGAACCGGCTTTTTGCTTCGTTAATTCTTTGTACTGTTTTCTTCATCTCAATTGAATTAATTTCTGTTCTAATCTTTATGATTTCTTCCCATTTTTGGGCTCTGGGTTTGGTTTGCTCTTCCTTTTCTAGATGTTGGAGGTGCAGCATTAGGGTGTTTATTGGTTCCCATTCTGTTTTCCTAATGTGTGAGTGCACTGCTATGAATTTCCCTCTGAGAACTGCTTTCATCACATCCCATAAATTCTGATAGGTTGTGTATGAATTTTCATT
>NW_004529635.1:0-2163 GCF_000260255.1 Octodon degus
AAAATAACAGCTCCCTAAAAATGATGTTTTAACCCTAGAAATTGTCATTGCCTTCTCTGCCTTATATGCAGATGTGACCAAGGTCCTGAAGTGAGGAGACAGTCCTGGACTATCTGAGCCCTCAATGCAGCCAGCCATGGGCTTCTAAGAGGGAGAGAGAGAAGGAGCCTTGACAGGAAAGGCACAGTCCCTGTGACTGTGGAGGCGGCATGGGCTGGCTCAGTGCAGCTGGGAAGTGCTGGAGCCCTCGCAGCTCGGGGAGGCGAGGAGGAGAGGCTGCACGCTGCAGCTTCTGGTCAGGGCAGCCCTGCCCACAACGTGTATTCCTCCCAGGGACTGACACTCCAGAACCATGAGGGAGAATTCTGTTCCAGACACAGAAGCAACGCAGAAAGATCGCACTGACCACACGAGGGTCTGCGCTTCAGTGCCTGAGGTAGCAGCACGGCCTCCACATGCTCTGGCTAGAACACTTCCTTCTCCTGTGAGGTGAACTCTTACCTAACTTAGACAAAAGTCATTAAGCCAGAATAATCATGTTTTTCCTCTGACAACCCTGGAACAAACCAGTAAAGCAGAAGCCAGGCTGTCCTCTCACTCCACTGTCGTCCCTGGGGAAATGAACATTTGGGAAGGGGTCACTGTGCTCCTCTGGGACAGCAGCCAGCGGTACTACTCAGACTGTAAACCTGAATTATTCTAATAAGAACAAGCCCATTAAGCTGATAAGTAACATTCATAATCGGCCAAGAATCCGCACACACATCAGTCACTAACTTACCCAACCTCAGGAGGAATATGGAGCTCTTGAAACTGGATAACTTGGGAAAATGCAGGAATGAGTTATTACCACAATTATTTTTTTTGCACTGCCTTATTTACAACACAAAAGACAATCCTTTGTAAGAAGAAACTGGTGACAGTAATAATTCGAGCAAAACAAGATTAGATGGAGAGAAGTAGAGCAGGCTAACTGTAAATTGGCCACTAATCTAAATTCTCCTACAATCTACTAACAAGAGTTGAATAAGGTACTTGATAGATACACATACACACACATATGTGTGTATTGTACAGTTTATTGAGAAAGAAAATAAAGACATTCAAAGAAAAACTTTTAGGGGATGTGAACCCAGGGCCTCCCTTATTTTTTTTCCTTTTGAATAAAGTGTATCATGCATACAGCCTACAGGATTATATTACAAGAAGCAAGTACATAGTGAAGTGGTCACTACAGTGAGCAAGCTGACATGTATGTCACCACACACAGTTACTGCACTGGGCTCTTTCACAGAGTAGCTGGAAATCTACACACTTACATCATACAGAACAACGTTATCACCCACAGCCCTGGAGTCTACACTGTAGCTCCTGAATTGTCAATGCCACAGAGCTACTCCTTTGTGTCCTTTCACCAAATATCAGCCACACATTACCTAGTACAGAAACATAAATGTCATGTTTTGTATCTTATAAATGTTCTATATTTGATATGCAATGATTTATAATAAGAAAACATAAATGTAATTTTGTAAGCATCCAAAAGTCCACCTGTGACAGACTGTGATATTGATACTAATGGGTTTTAGCCTGGATTCAACACAAAACACGACAATTCCCTGTAAGAATCTAAGCTATGCAGCACTAGCATCGCTGAACTCCAGAGGGCAAGAAATTGTGTATTTCCACCATGTATGTGTACATCAGAACATTGTGTTGGTACAACTTAAATATAAACAATAAAAAATAAATCAGGAAAACTCTCTTAGTCAAAAGAACTTAGAACCAGCCAAAAGCTCAGAAGCTAAGCCCTCCTCAGCCACCTTGAGCCTGTCACACGACCTGCTCTTCATGTCTCTGTGGTAGCTGTCACAATCCAACACGGCACGTACTGTACAGTCTGTGCAAAGGCCAGGGAGGGCTCGGCACGGCAGGTTTCTGCACAGCCCGCGGGGCCCAGGAAGCACTGTGCACAGCTGCACAGAAGTACACGGCTGAGTCTCTGGGCTGGGCGGCTGAGATGTGCAGGGAGACGAGCCTGGCGGCCTTGCTGATGGAAACGAGAAGTCTGTGCTTTTGGTTTCTCGCCACATTAGAGTGAATGTCAATGACGAGCTGGGGACCCTGGCCGGCTTCTTGCCTGTACCAAGGGAAGTAGGATGA
>NW_004529636.1:0-1108 GCF_000260255.1 Octodon degus
CGCTTTTTGGTATATGACCCATGAAACCCTTTCTGTTGTTGTGCCGGCTCAGCCCGCCCGGGGCAGGGACTTGCGCTGCATGCTGCGGGGCTCGAGCTGCGGTCCGCGCGCTTGCCTGAGCGGGCCTGAGCGGGCGCGTTAGCCACCGAGGTACCCCGCGGCGCGTGACATACCAGCAAACTGGTGGGTCTTACGAGTCGCTTTGAAAACCATCACGTGTATGTGAAACTCAAATGGCACTTCAAGTTCAAATTCATCCAGTGAATTTTTCCTAATAGCACAAGCTGGAGACACGCTGAATGCACACGGGCAGGGAGGCGGCGGTGCACGCGCAAGGTGTCACTTGCCCTGCGCCTCCACCCCGACCCCGGTCTCGCTCTGGCACTGCACGCCCGTCCCGCGTCCAAGAGTTTGATCTCCACTTCCCATCATGCATGTGTTATTTCGCTCTTCGTCTGCACTGTGAATTTTTCCTGTGAGAGAAACCCTGTGGTGCCGAGCTTTGTGCGTCTGTTTTGCTTCACTTAACACCACAGTCTCAAGGTGTATCCATGTGCTCACCTGAAGTGATCCATCTTCATGGCAGAGTAGTACTCCACAGTGTCTAGAGACCACATTTTCTTCATCCACCCATCTGCTGATGGACACAGAGGCCCCGTCCACGATGTGGCTACTACAAGGTGCGCTGCTATCCGCAGGGGGCGTGCCTGAGTCACTGTGACAGGATGTCTCTAACGCTCTGGGAAGATACCGAGAGGGGGGATGGCTGGGCCAAAGGGAATTTCTCATGTCAGTTTTTGAGGACCCTCCATGCTGACTGCTGTATGGGTTGTACTAGCCAAATTCTCACCAGTGCTGTAAAAGGCCTCCCCTGCTCCCTCAAGACCCCGAGCATTTGCGGTTTCTGTGAGCTCATTCTTGCATGAGCATGAGTGCTGCTTGCTCCACCTCTCAGGAAACAGGGGACAGCACAGGAAGGGCTGGCCACATTGGGAGATCAGAGGGCAGCTCTGTCTGTGAAGCCCAGTTGTGTGGCAGCAGGAGCAAGGCATGCTGGGAAATCCTACACAGCCCACCGAGGCATGCTGGGAAATCCTACACAGCCCAC
>NW_004529636.1:1428-2353 GCF_000260255.1 Octodon degus
CAGTGCATCATCTGTGCCTGTGAATCTGAGTACCATATATTAACACATCCAACTATCAAACATCTACCTCCCTTCTATCTTTAGCAATCTATTAATGGGGTGTCCACTCATCCTGCCACCTTTCACTTATATATCTTTCTGTATGACTGTGGTGGACAGCTAACTGGTGGCCAACTTATGGCGCACAGCTCAATTAAACCCTGTGTGGGGCGGGGGCGGGAGGGCATGCTGAGGGCTGTGGAGCAGGAGCGGCTTCCAGGGCGCTGCTAGGGATGCTGTCGGGAGAAGCTGTCGGAGCCGCTGGCAGCTGCTGGTCTCTTGGGCTGCTCTGCTGGAGCGCCTTGGCGTGCTGGCTTCCCTGATGAACTGTGCAGGAGCTCGGTCCGCATCCTGAGCATCGCCTCCGGGCTCCACGTGCTGCTCTGCTCAGCCTCGTGGAGAAGCTTGTGGCCTTGGCCTTCCTGATGGGGACTCGGCTTTGCTCATCGCTGGAGGAGCTCGGGACCTTGCTGCTGCTGAGGACGGCTGTCGTGCCTCCGGGGGAGCTCTGGGGCCTAGGCTGAGCGCTGCTTCCCGGCTGCAGTGCAGCCCCCTCAGCCCGCTGGCACCGACCCTTCCTCCCGCCGGCACACGCTTCCCAGCTTCCATCGCTGACCTTTGGGCCTTTCCAGCGCAGATCTGTGAGGCGCGCCTGCGTGGGACGTCGTCACGGGCTCTCGGCCTCCAGCTGAACTGCCAGGAGGCATGTTATGAGCTCTGGGCCTTCAGCTGGAGTCTTGCTTTTCTTTGCTTTTCTTTCTTAATTTTATTGAGAAACAGCAATGAGACAGTATCAAAACCAATGAATAGCACAGTTTCAATAATTAATGCATTGCATACTGTTATCTTTTTAGTGGTTATTCATAGTACAAGAAGCAGACAGGAT
>NW_004529637.1:0-2121 GCF_000260255.1 Octodon degus
TGTAAGAGTAATAAGGTAACTGATGGCACAAGACATTCCTGGGAAATATTGAAAGGCATTTAATTTTTACATAAGTACATTTGGATAACTTTTCACACTGTATTATCAAATGGAACTTGTATTAGATATTAATTTTAAAATGAAGGACTATAACTTTCATAAGTTAGTAAGCTGCAATACTGTTCTATAGTAAAACACATTAAAAATGATATCCAACTTAAAAAATGAAGATTATAATAGGGAGACAGGCTCATCAAAATTCAATATAAACTACATGAAAATATGAATGAATTTTGAAGAAAATAGCTTAACCAATGCATATCAAGTCTGGTAAAGTGAATCTGAACCAAATTAAAAGTAAAAATATTTTGAATTGCTAAAACACGGTAAAATGTCATTCTTAAATCTTTTGCATGAAAGTAGAGATCGGATAAAATGTCACCAATTTAGCTACTGAATATATACTTATTCAGTAAATATATTGGTAGTTAATTGATTATTTTAAGAAAAACACCTAAATAATTTACATGCCTTAGTCTCCAAGTTGTTTGTTCTGTGAATTTACACATAACCATTAAAAGGAAATTTCTTTCTTTTTTTTTCCTTTTAAGGGTTCAATAATGCATGATTTTATTCTGTTGCTCTGAATGTTGTATTGGAAGAAAGGAAAAAAGGAAAAAAAAAAAAACCTTAACCACTAGGAAGAATGTATGCAATGTGTTAATTATTGAAACTGTCATAACAATTTGGTTTCAAACTGTCTCATTGCTGCTTGGTTCTCAATAAAATTATGGGGAAAAATAAAATAAAATAAAATAAAAAGAACAAAAAACCACAGGATTTAAAACTGGGGCTCTTGTGTGCTTTGAAAAATAAAAACCCAGTGTCCACTAATTTGCTTAAACATAGCAGGCTTAGTGGGTCTGTATCTCAAATATAAGTTTAAAGTGGGAGATGAAAAACATACACTACCAGTTTCAAGAACTTAGTAGAGGGAAGTAGCTATACCTAACAGGAAGTTTCTTAATTCCTCAACATTGGAGTCTTGCCTGTCCTCTTTTTCTTTTACGAATTTTTAGGGCAGGGTCTATAGGGTGTACAGGATCTCAATACATAGACTGGACTCAGTAAATCTCCTGTTTTCAACCTCCCAAGTACAGGGATTACAGGAGGGTTCACCATGCTGAGTCTGAATCACCCTTTCAGCTTGTACGAAGAGTGAAGATGAAACAGCACCCCAGGAATGGAACCCAAGCCACTGCATTGTACTGATGCAGGCACTTTACTCCGCTGAACAATCTGGATGGCACTTGGTCCTCCTTTGTAATATGCACTGGGCACTAGAAATTGACTAAATCAGTGACATTTCAGATTTGAGTTTATGCATGAAAAGAGGTTGTAAGATTCAATTCAGTTGGGTCAAAAATTTCTGACATTGCCAGTTAAGTGGAAGACCCAATACTATTATGGGATACTGGACTCTTTTAGAATATTTTGCTGAGTTTACACACCTATAATATTCATCTAATGGAACTTAACAAAAAAGGGGATACAGATGAATGTCCATTTTGTATCTGTGTATTCAAAGTGGTTGGGATAGATATATAGTTGCATTCTCTTAATGAATAGAATGATTTTTTCTAATGGTGTTTGTAAATAGGATATCAAGTCCCCATCTTGTACAGCAATTAACCACTAAGAAGAATGTATGCAGTGTGTTAATTATTGAAACTGTCCTATCAATTTGATTTGAATCTGTCTCATTGCTATTTGTTTATCCATAAAATTATGTCAAAAAATCAATCTTGCACATAATGTGCTAATAAAAAGCAAAATTACCAAAAAAAAGATTTAATTCATTACCATGGGACAGATCTACATGATGAAATTCAGCCTAGATTTTTTTGAAAATGAATGAAAACAACATTGAGAACAGCTGAAATATTCCACACAAGGGCAGTGGAAATACTCCACACAACAGCCTGACCAACATCCTGAAGCATAGTATCCTCACTGTAACCTGTAATTGCAGGAGTGTTCATTGTAAATGAATGTGAACACTTAGCTGATAGAATGCTTAAGACTTGTTTCTGAGGCAGAGAATCAAGCAGAATAGTTATT
>NW_004529638.1:0-519 GCF_000260255.1 Octodon degus
AGTTGAACCCTTTGTGTCTCTCTGGCAAGATGTTCTGCTCCTGAATCAGCTGGGTGGGTCTTGCCTCTAGCCTCTTTGCAAGGAGTTCTGCTGAAAGGTTCGGGCTGGGCCTGGGCTCTGGGTCTATTCAGGATCCTGAGGCCTCGGTCATCTCACTCACTCGCAGGGCCTGCGCTCTGGGTCTATTCAGGATCCCGCCAGGCCCTGGGTCATCTCACTGGTGGGCCTCTGCTCTGGGTCTATTCAGGATCTGGAGGGCCCTGGGTGGTCTCACTCACTTGCCGGGCCTGCGCTCCTCCTTTTTTTTTTTTTTTTTTTTTTAGAATTATAGCATTCTTCTTCCTGATGCTCTCTCTCCATCAAAGCTCCCTCCTGCTGGGGCCCATTCCCTTGACCTCCATGGGCAAGGAAGTGCTCTAATGATTTCTTCTTCTTCTTCTTCTTCTTCTTCTTCTTCTTCTTCTTCTGCTTCTGCTTCTGCTTCTGCTTCTGCTTCTGCTTCTGCTTCTGCTTCTTCTC
>NW_004529638.1:769-2161 GCF_000260255.1 Octodon degus
TTCATGGCAAGAAAATAGAGTTTGGAGGCCCCTAGCAGTGTTTTCAGGGGCAGGGCCTGCATTTGCCCCATGAGCAGGCCAAGCTTACCACCTTTTTTTTTTTTTCCAAGGGCAGGCCCTCTGTAAGCTCCTGATTATCTCTGTCACCTGCATGCCTTTGAATTCCCAGGACATCCCACAAATTGGATTCACAGTGTAAATATGAAGTGGAAGTTTCACTTCACAGATATTTGCTCCATATATCAGGATTGTTTTAATCTACACCCAAAAGAAGCCATCATAAATGTGTAATTTGAAACAAATGGTGCACTTAAAACTGCAAGGGGGTGTGGCCAGATAGCTCAGCAGATTAAAGTGCCTGCTTTGGCAAGCGCAGGGACCAAGGTTTGATTCCTGGTCCTGAATGCCGGTCCCAAATGCTGTGCTAGCCCCACGCACAGCGCACACTGAGCCAGCGACAGAGTCTGGGCATGGTAGGGCATGCCTATAATCCCAGCACTGGGGAGGGTAGACAGGAGGATCACTATGAGTCTGATCTAGTAATGAGACCCTGTACCAAATACATAAAACGAAAGGGAAAAAAGCAATAAAATGAATAAAAACAAAAAGAATTGCGAGATATAACTTTCCACCTTGCAAAAAGGCAAAAATTAGATGGAAAACGTTGATGGTAGCTTATGTTGCTGAGTGGGGAGGGTGTTGGGAAATGACTACGCATGTACTGTTGGAGAAGTATGTAATGATGCGACTTTCTGAAGGATGATTTGACAGTGACTAATATATCTGTGTGCATAGTCACTGAGCAAAACATTGTTTTATAAGGGCCGGCCAAATAACTCAGTGGATAAAGCGCCTGCAAGCAGGTGCAGGGGCTGGGGGTTCTATCCCTGAGCCTGCCTTGCCATCCCTGCCCCCGGGACATGCTGAGATGGTAATTGAGACTGGGCATGGTGGCGCATGCCAAGCTCTTGGGAGGCTGTAAACAGGCAGATCACTATGAGTCCTGTCTAGTAGAGAGAACCTGAACACCTTGTAGAGCCTTCCCCCACCAAAAAAACACATTGTTTTATAAGTAATTTCCCAAATAATATAAAAACATTTTATGACAACAATGAAAAAGAGAATGAAACAATAAATTGATCAACCAAGATATCTGAATCTGCTCAAACTATCAGCTATTTGTAAAAATAAAGAAGCTTGATTACAGGTAAAGAAAGCAACAGCTCAGTATCAGAGCCAAGTCCAAGGGCAGCATTCAAATAGCGGAAAAGATGACTTCATGCTGAAAGTGCAGGACCCTAAACTTAATGTCTCCTCTCACGAAAACTCAGAATCTCAAGTCAATGGTAAAGTGAAATTATGAATTACTGTACTTTTGACTTTGAAGGATAC
>NW_004529639.1:0-1118 GCF_000260255.1 Octodon degus
TGAATCGACAAGATATAACCACTCTCAGTAGCCCAATAACAGCCAATGAAATACGAGATGTAATTAAAAACCTACCGGCAAAGAAAAGACCAGGACCAGATGGATTCACAGCTGAATTCTAAAAGACATTCACAGAAGATTTAGTCCCTATACTCCTCAAAATTTTCCATGAAATTGAAAAGGAAGCAATCCTCCCAAAATCATTCCTTGAGGCAAGTATTATACTAATACCAAAACGAGGGAAAGATGCAACTAACAAAGAGAACTTCAGGCCTATCTCCCCAATGAACATAGATGCCTAAATCCTCAATAAAATCCTACCAAATAGAATACAGCAATTCAACAAGAAGATCACACACCATAACCACGTAGGATTCATCCCAGGGGATGCAAGGATGGTTCAATATTCAAAAATTTATCAATGTAATGCACTATATCAATAGAGCAAAAACAAAACACCACATGATCATCTCCATTGATGCAGAAAAGGCTTTTGACAGAGTCCAACACTCATTCCTGTTCAAAGTCCTACAGAAAATTGGAATCGATGGCCGCTACTTCAGTCTAGTAAAAGCCATTTTTCAAAACCCAACAGCTAACATAATTCTAAATGGGGAAAAACTATTAGATCGGGGACAAGACAAGGATATCCTCTATCAACGCGGCTATTCAATATAATTCTGGAATCATTAGCTACATCCATTGAACAAGAGAAAGAAATAAAAGGAATAAGAATAGGCAAAGAAGAAGTTAAATTATCTTCATTTGCGGATGACATGATACTTTAATTAGAAGACCCAAAAAACACCACCAAGAAGCTACTAGAATTAATACAGAAGTTCAGTAGCGTAGCAGGTTATAAAGTCAATACCCAAAAGTCAATAGCATTCCTCTATAGAGACAACAAACTCACTGAGAGGTAAATTATAGAAACAATATATTTTACAATACCACCGAGGAAAATGAAATACCTTGGAATTAACCTCACTAAAGAAGTAAAAGATCTTTTCAAGGAAAACTACAGTACTCTTAAAAAAGAGATCCTAGAGGATTTCAGAAAATGGAAAGATATCCCATGCTCCTGGATAGGAAGAACCAACATTGTGAGGATGTCCATA
>NW_004529639.1:1432-2041 GCF_000260255.1 Octodon degus
AGGTCTATCACCATGCACTAAACTAAAGTCAAAATTAATTAAAGATCTAAACATTAAAGCAGAGACACTAAATGTCCTGGAAGAGAAAATAGGAGGAACTCTTGAAGACATAGAGGTAGGCAAAGAATTCATGGACAGAAATCAAATCGCAAGGGAAACAGTTGAAAGAATTAACAACTGGGACCAGCTCTTACTGAGCAGTTTTTTCACGTCAAAAGAAAGTGAAAAGGCAACCCACAAATTTGGATAAATTCATGACAAATAAGTACTCAGACAAAGGTCTGCTCTCTAGAATCTACAAAGAACTAAAAAAAACACTAGGGTATCAAAATTTAAAGAACCAATCCAGAAATGGGCATCCGAGATGAACACACGCTTCTCAGAGTAAGAAATTAAAGAAGCGAATAAATATATAAAAAATGCTCCAAATCACTAGCCATTCGTGAAATGTGAATTAAAACCACATTGAGATATCATCTCACCCCAGAAAGAATGGCTATCAGAAAGAAATCACTGAAAAACAAATGTTGGACAGGATGTGGGGAAAAAGGAACCCTTCTCCTATTTGGGGGGAGTGTAGACTGGTGCAACCATTATGGAAATTAGTAT
>NW_004529640.1:0-436 GCF_000260255.1 Octodon degus
ATTTTATTGAGAATTTTGGCATCCATGTTCATGAGGGAGATGCCTCATCTTAGTTGCATCTTTCCATGTTTTTCGTATTAGTATAATACTTGCTTCCAGGAATGATTTTGGGAGGATTGCTTCTTTTTCAATTTCACGGAAGAGTTTGAGGAGTATAGGGACAACATCTTCTGTAAATGCCTTGTAGAATTCAGCTGTGAATCCATCCAGACCTGGAATTTTCTTTGCCGGTAGGTTTTTAATTACATCTCTTATTTCTTTGGCTGTTATTGAGCTACTGAGAGTGGCTATATCTTGTCGATTCAGTTGTGGTAATTTGTACATTTCTAGGAATCTGTCCATTTCTTCTGTGTCTTCTATTTTGTGAGAGTATAGATTCTCAAAGGAGCTATTGATAATCTTCTGAATTTCCACTGAGTCTGTGGTAATTACACCC
>NW_004529640.1:1296-2288 GCF_000260255.1 Octodon degus
CTACCCCTGCTTTTTTCTGAGGTGCTGGGGCATGTAGTATATTGTTCCATCCTTTGACTTTCAGCCTATGAATGTCTTTATGAGTTAAATGTGTTTCTTGCATACAGCATATTGTTGTATTTTGTTTCCTAATCCACTGTGCCAGTCTATTTCTCTTAATTTGTGAATTGAGTCCATTTACATTGATGGTTAGAATTGAGATGTATTGACTTATGGATGCCATGTTATTTACCTGTTATCATTTACTCCTTTTTCTGCTGTGTTTAATTGCTTACCCTATTTAGTTGGTTGCTTTCGATCTCATTCGTGGAGTTCTGATCGTTTTGGTCCCTCTCTAGAACATCTTTCATTAACCTGTGTAAGGTTGGCTTTGTCACTGTGAAATGTTTTAGCTGTTCTTTTGTCATTGAAGTATTTCACTTCTCCATCAAACTTGAAAGAGAGTTTTGCAGGGTATAGTAGTCTGGGCTGCAATGTGTTTTCCTGGAAGACCTGAAGTACTCTGCTCCATGCTCTTCTCGCCTGCATGGTTTGTGAAGAGAAGTCGGCCGTAATTCTGATGGGTTTTCCTTTGAATGGGATCTGCTTCTTTTCTCTAGCTGCTTTCTGTAGATTATTCTTGTGCTGAATCTGGGATCTTAACTATTATATGTCTCGGTGTGTTTTTCGTTGGGTTGAGGTTCCTTGGCGTTTTGTATGCTTCAGTTACCTTAATGTCAGATTGTTTCCTCATATTTGGGAAGTTTTCTGCTATGACTTCTGCTCATATTTTTTAATGTCATTTGTGTTGACTCCTTCTTTCTCATTGATGCCTATTATTCTCACATTGTTCATCTTTGCATCATCTTTCAGGAGATGGATTATTCTTTCCTGCATCCTCGTTGTTTTTAAGAGATCCTTTTTTACCTTTTCAGTAGCCCCACCAGCATCTTCAAGATCTGAAACTCTGTCTTCACATTCACTTAAACGGTTTTGCAAGCTTGTGATTGAGA
>NW_004529641.1:0-2366 GCF_000260255.1 Octodon degus
TCTGTGCGGGACACCCAATTACATAGCTCCTGAGGTGCTGAGCAAGAAAGGACACAGTTTCGAGGTGGACGTGTGGTCCATTGGGTGCATCATGTGAGTCAGGAGCTGTCTCAGGCCCTTCTGAGACATCTTAGCTGGCTGACCTCATACTATGGCTTTCTACTTAGTGGGAATTTTGTTCTAAAGTACCTGTTGCCCCAAACACAAAGCCTTACTCTTCTTACTCCTTTTCCCTTTGGTGGGCCTTGTAGGGCCCCGCAGCAGGGGCTGTGGGTGCAGGGGAGGGGGCCGAGGCCTCCGCTTTGTGCCAGCCCCTTCCTACTTGCCCAGAAAGTGGTCTTGATCTGAATCCCTGAGGCAGCATCAGGGACTCTGTCAGCGGTGCAGAATCCCAGGACCAGGTCACTTAGCAGGCATCAGAGAGGGTCCTAGGTTTCGTTTAGAAGCATTGATCCACACTGGGTGGGCGCGATTCAGCCTGGAATGACAGCCCTCTGAGGGGGGCTGTGGTGCCTAGAACAAGGTGGGGGCGCAAAGCTTTGGGCGTTTAAAATTACCTTTTTTTTTTTTTGCTGTTTTTTGGCTTGGGTGCTGGAGAGTTTGACATGAATTGCAATGGTTTTCATACTTATTTGTAGTGGGGCTTTTTTTTTTCCCCAAATAAAAACTAAGTCTTTAAGTTCAGATCCTCTAAACACAGTGCTCCTCTCTGGGCACAGGTGGCCAGCCACTGTGGCCTGTTGTGGGGCCCAGTGGCCTGTGAGGCCCCTGCAGAGTCTGGTCACAGCAGGCTGAAGCCGAGCAGTCCCTGGCCCACTGGAATCCAGGTCTCCTCACCGCATTGACTTGAGAATTGATGCAGCCAGTAGTTTCAGGGGCTGCTAAGTACGTTGTCTTCAGGAGCCTTCGAGGTGACGTGACTCCGAAGGATGTGTGGCTGGGCCTGGTGGCACACGCCTGCAATCTCAGCACTCGGGAGACCGAGGCAGGAGGATTATTGAGTGTGGGAGCAGCCTGGGCCACAAAGTGAGCTCAAGGCCAGCCTGAGCTGCAGAGCAAGACTCTTGCAAAAGACACAACAACCCAAAAAGAAGGACGGCAGCTCTGCCTGGGCCCCTGGGGCAGCTCTTCCTGTTCTGGCTGTCCCCGGACCCTTTGGCCAAATCCCACCTTGTACTTACAGGTACACCCTGCTAGTTGGTAAGCCACCTTTTGAGACCTCTTGCCTAAAAGAAACCTATCTCCGCATCAAGAAGAATGAATACAGTATCCCCAAGGTGACTAACAGCGCTTTAAATCTATGTTGCTTTACTGTTCTCTGAAAGCCGAGTCCTGTACAGACAGATCGGGCCTGTCCCTAGGGGTGGACAGCAGCTGGGAGAGTCTGTGTGTCTGAAATTGCCCCCAGAGCTTGGCGCACGTGTACACGTAGGCTTCTCCAGGGAGAGCTTGTGGGTTCATGGCGTGCCCTGCGCACAGTAGGTGCTCGTGGAGTTGTCAGCTGAGGTGCAGCCACGGGCTTCCCAGCGACAGATCAGTGTTGATTTTTGTAATCACGGCATAGATGCATTCAAAGGAGGAGCCTGTGTCTGTAGGAGCTGGCACATAGCCAGCGCCCAGAGTGGTGGCAAAGGCCGTGTGCTAGCTGAGGTGGGTGTGGTTCCTTTCAGGCATGGGATTCAGTCTCCTGTGCCTCTTTTCCATTCGTGGTGAAGGGTGCTAGTGGAGCTCGCTGGCCCACTAGCTGCAGAGTTTCGTGGGGGCCAGGTGAGGTAACACAGGAAGCACTTAGACACCTCCCTGGCACGTGGTAGGTCCAGGGCTGGTGCTGAGTGTCCCAACACCGCTCACCTGTGCTCGGTGACGCCCCGGGAGCCTCTGCAGGACCCTGAGCACACACGGTGTGAGCGCTCATGTTGTAGGTGCAGACACAAAGGCTCTGGAAAGCCCAGGAGACTTGGCATGGCTGCTGTAAGAGGCGGGTCTGGGATTCAGATGCAGATGTTAGGGTTTGAGGCCTGTGTGCAGGGCACAGTCGGGGGGCCGGGGGAAAGAGTACCCTAAGTTAATCTTCAGTGTCAAGAGAAAGGCCAAGTGGTCATGCTCACCGTTTAGGCAGACACTTGTTGAGGACGATGTGGCACTGCTTACAGCCCTGAGCCACAGCTTGTTGGAGAACTGGAGGTGGGGCTGGCCAGCTGGGCTGCAGGCCCCTGTGCAGCGCTGCGCTTGGGGTCCTGGTCGCATCCTGCCTAAGGTGTTCTCTGCTGCAGCACGTCAACCCCGTGGCTGCCTCCCTCATCCAGAAGATGCTACAGACGGACCCCACTGCCCGCCCCACCATTCACGAGCTGCTCAAGGACGAG
>NW_004529642.1:0-617 GCF_000260255.1 Octodon degus
GGCCTGTTTACAGCCTCCCAAGAGCTGGGATTACAGGCACATGCCACCACGCCCAGTCTCAATTGCTGTCTCAGTGTGCCCTTGGGGATTGGAGTAGGGGCGGCATGGCAGGCCCGGGGGTCAAACCACTGGCCTTGGCACCTGCTTGCAGGTGCTTTTATATATTCATTTATTATTAAAATTTCTTTGTAGGGCCTGGGGAGATAGCTCAGTTGAATAAGTGCTTGCCTGGCAAACGCAAGGGCCTGAGTTCAATCATCGGCTCTGAAAAAAAAAAAAAAAATCTTTGTAAAGAAGATGCTCCTTTTATAGATAACAAGATAAAATACTCAATTATAAAGACATTTTTAATTTTTAAGAATCAGTGCTAAGGAATCAGGATATCAACAGGTGTCTTGTTTAAATTTCCTTTTTTCTCTCTTCCTTTGCTCTTCCCCAACCCTAGAGACTAAATTCGAGGCTGCATACTGAGCTACAACCCCAGCCTTTTTTTTACTTTTTATTTTGAGTTAAGGTCTTGTTAAGTCACTGTGCTGCCCAGGCTGAGCTCCAACTTATAATCCTTCTGTCCCAGTACCTCAAAATTCAGGGACTGCAGACTTGTGCCATCTCATGTC
>NW_004529642.1:1257-2186 GCF_000260255.1 Octodon degus
TTTCCATGAAAAACATTATGAATGATGTCATGAAGCACATTATTGAGTATGTGACTTCCCCACTGCCTCTCAACATAAGGCAGCGTAACAAAAACAGGTAGAGAACTCAAAGAATTTTATCACCTCAAAAGCATGTGTCACCCCCTCCGCAAACCAGAGAGAACTAATGAGCAGAGTTTAGTGTGCATAAATTTTCATCCACATTTCCAGTGTACAAAAATAATTTCATATAGATGAGCATATAAATATACATATGAAAACACATCAATATGCATGCATGAATGTAGTACATAAATATATGTGTACATGCACATATATATGTGTATATGATTTTCCCAAACATTATTTTCCTTGTTTATATTAAGCTTATCTCAGCAAAATTGATTATAACTAGAAATTTCCAAATTGTGCCTGTTTTACTAAGATAAAATGATGTTTTAAATACAAAATTAAATGAATGTCTGGCTCTGTATAGGTTTTATGGTTTTTATATTTATTCTATTAAATAAGAGTAAGGAGCCAATAGGCTGTCAAGAATCATAACTGAAGTGCCAGCTTTCTCTACTCAAGGTTATAGAGTCATTCCATCATCAGACAGCCTTCGGAGGCATTTCTCTTCCTAGTTGTCCAAATAGCCTTGTTATCATTCTCCATCACAAGTACTGATAATTTCTGCTCATTCCTCCCTGCTTCCCTCTTTCCCTCTGCCTCCTTACTTCCTTTTGTTTCCTTTTTGTGGTATTTTGGAGATTAAAGGCCTTGTACATGCCAGGTGTGTTTCTACCATTGAGCTATATTCCCAGCTCAGTTGCTGGATGCTTCTTGTCAGATGCCCCCATAATATTCCTTTATTCAGTGTGTGTTTCCACTACCCTACCTGAAATCTACATTGAAGACTGAATGGACATTGTATATTGGCCATGTCCACC
>NW_004529643.1:0-1039 GCF_000260255.1 Octodon degus
AGTTGATTTTAAGTCCTTCTCAGAACCTATTTGGAGTGGTCTCCATCACATAATCTTTTTATTTGAATGATTTCTTGTTAACCTACTAAATTGTCCCAATTGAGATTTCATAGAATAAGTTACTATTTTTAAAGCCTAATAATTTTTTTCATTACATTAAAAACTATAGTATCCCTCATATAAAATCATTCATTTATTTCAGTTTCTTTCCAAGGATCAAACTATATCTGAAATGAAAAAGAATAACTACCAATTATTGATGTTATACATTGACATTTGCTATAAGGTAAAGTGGCATATTTTATTTTTATTTTTTTATGTATTTAGTAGAGTCTGCAGGGTCTCACTGCACAGATCAGACTTGTAGTGATCCACCTGTTTTCAGCCTCCCAAGTGCTGGAATTACAGGTGCTCCACCACTCCCAGTCTCAATCACTGTCTCAGCGTGTCCCGGGGGCAGGACCAGCACCGCACGCTGGGGATCGAACCCCAGTCCCTGAGCCTGCCTAAGCAGGTGCTTTAATCTGCTGAGCTATCTGGTCAGCCCCATATTTTATTTTTAAAACAATGCTGAGATAAATGTTTACTGCCAATTGTGGTTTGCATTGAGAATGTCCCTCAAAGATTCACGCTCGTACAGGCTGGGCTTTTAGGGTGATGGGGTCATGGGTCACCATACTCACGAATGTACTCATTCATTAAGGAGATCATTTGACTGAGCTGTTAGGACCACAGTTTTGCTGGAAGAAGTGACTACTAGGGTGTGACCTGGAAGGTTATAGCTCCCTGCTTGGCTCCTCTTTTCCTTTTCCACTTCCTGGATGTCAGGACATGAGCAGCTTTCTCCCATGGCAGGCACCTGTCCCATAGTCTTTCTGTGCTGGACCCAGTGGATTGAACCTGCTAAAAACCAATGAATACAAAATAAACTTTCAGATTGTTAGTGTTGGGCACTGTGTCTCAGAGATGACAAAGTGATTTAGAGGTAATAGAATATCGTGGAACATAAAAATCAGAACACACACCTCAAAACTAAGAA
>NW_004529643.1:1724-2286 GCF_000260255.1 Octodon degus
CTCATTTATGAACATATCTAGTTAGTAGCCATGATTCATATGATTTTAATTTTAATTTGACCCTATACAACTATACGACATGTTGAGTGACAGCTGTGTCTCACAGGGGTGCAGTTGGACACTAGAAATGAATCACTGCTCTAGAAAATAGGTCCAACATAACAATATATTTACTTTCTTATTTAAAATGTCAGCCACGCGGTTCCTCTTGAATTTCTATATAGATTCAGTACACCTATCTAGTAGTGTCATTTTATCTTTATTAAATATATTTTTACTTGAAATTTAGAGTTATATAATATAAAAATTTCAAATCATTACCAAAAATCCCCTTTAAATAGGTTCCTAAATTTTCAACAAAATAGGAACAATATGGATATTATTACTGAAAAGTTCATTATGGAAATAATATTTTTTGTTATATGTGAATGATCCAAAATTGTTATCCACAAGTGAAGATGAGAACTTGATGAACTGTGTAGAACCTCATAAAAGAATGTAGCAGATGATTTTCAAATATTCTCATCTCATCTGTAACATGTAATATAAAGTGCAAAAATGT
>NW_004529644.1:0-2119 GCF_000260255.1 Octodon degus
AGGTGGGTGTTGTTTGGATCTGGCTACTGTGCTCCACTTCTTTCTGTTGCAGGCATTAGGGTTGAATCCTTTGTGTGACTCTGGAAAGATGTTCTGCTCCTGAATCAGCTGGGTGGGCCTTGCCTCTCGCCTCTTTGCAGGGAGTTCTGCTGAAGGGTTCCATGCTGGGCCTGCACTCTGGGTCGAATGAGGATCCACCAGCCCCAGGTCATCTCACTCACTCTCCAGGCCTGTGCTCCAGGTCTATTCAGGATCCTGAGGCCCTCGGTCATCTCACTCACTCACCGGGCCTGCGCTCTGGGTCTATTCAGGATCCTGAGGCCCTCGGTCATCTCACTCACTCGCGGGGCCTGCACTCTGGGTCTATTCTGGATCCCGCAGGCCCTCGGTCATTTCACTCACTTGTCAGGCCTCCGCTCTGGGTCTGTTCGAGATCCCGCAGCCCCAGGTCGTCTCTGTTGGTTGATTTCTTTATGATAGCCCTTCTTTCTGGGATGAGATGATATCTTAATGTTGTTTTAATTTGCATTTCACGGATGGTTGTTGATGTGCAGCTTTTTTTCATATATTTATTCGCTTCTTTAATTTCATCCTCTGAGAAGTGTGTATTCATCTCTGATGCCCATTTCGGGACTGGGTCTTTAAATTTTGGGACCCTAGTGTTTTTTAGTTCTTTATAATTCTAGAGAGCAGACCTTTGTCTGAGTACTTATTTGTCATGATTTTTTCCAAATTTGTGGGTTGCCTTTTCACTTTGTTGCTAATTTCTTTTGATGTGAAAAAACTTCTCCGTAAGAGCAGGTCCCAGTTGTTAATTCTTTCAAGTGTTTCCTGTGTGATTTGATTTTTGTTCATGAACTCTTTGCCTACCCCTATTTCTTCAAGAGTTCCTCCTACTTTCTCTTCCAGGAGATTTAGTGTCTCTGCTTTAATGTTTAGATCTTTAATCCATTCTTACTTTAGCTTAGTGCATTATCCAACAGTTTTAAATGCTGGCATTGTCATCATGTTTGACACAGTCTTTGCCTCTCAACTTATAGCTAAAATAGGCCCAGCTACTCAAATTCTCTTTTAGAACTTTGCTTCTACAGTAAGGTGGAAAACACTCCCAATGCCTTCCTTACCAGGTTTCTCCTTCTTCTGGGAAATGTGGGGGAAGGTAGCCTTGTCAGCAGAGCTGGCCAGATGTCTAGAAACAGTGGTGGCCACATTCAGAGGTCAAGCCTCTGGCAAAAAGTTAAGCAAAACAAGCACATTCATCTTTTCAGCATGCAAGAAGAAAAGTAGTGACACACATCCACTGTTGCTGCGGCATCAATGTCCCATAGCAAACAGTTGTTTCAACTTGTGTTATACTTGAGACCTACATATTTTTGTAAGTCTTTTGTTGCTTTCTCTTTCTATCTCTTCCTCATCTCTCTTTCTGCTCCTCCCCTTTCTTTCTTTCTTTCTTTCTTTCTTTCTTTCTTTCTTTCTTTCTTTCTTTCTTTCTTTCTTGTCCTGCACACTACCACTGAGCTACACCTCCAGCTGGGTTCATGCATTTGAAGATAGCCTTTGAGCAGAGAGAGACAATATTTGATAGAGACCTTGTCCAGGGCTTAGAACTTGAGAAGTGAATTGTCTTGGTAATTACTGGCCAAGTGGGCTGGCAAAATAGCTCAGCAGATCAAAGTGACTGCAAGCAGGTGCAGGGGCCAGGGGTTAGATCCCCAGGCCTGCTGTGCCAGCCCCAGCCCTGGGACATGCTGAGATGGCAATTGAGACTGGGTATGGAGGCATGTGCCTGTAATCCCAGCTCTTGGAAGGCTGTAAACAGATGGATCACTATGAGTCCGATCTAGTAGTGAGACCTTGAACACCCTATAGACCTTTCCCTAAAATAAAAAAAAAAAAATTAGGACCCAAGAGCAGCTTTTCTTCTCCCTGTGACCCAGTGCACCTCTCTCTTTCCTGCAGGACTTCACCCTATCCTCCCTTCCATTCTTTTTTTTTTTCTTTGTAAAATTTTTATTTATTTATTTTCCAAAGTTTTATTGATAAACAGATAGCAATGAGACAGTTTCAAATCAAATCGGAAGTACAGTTTCAACAAATAATACACTGCATATATTCTTCT
>NW_004529645.1:0-971 GCF_000260255.1 Octodon degus
AAAAAAAAGAAAAAGAAAACTAGGTATTTTCTTCCACATAGTATGAGATTATACTTTTCAAATTTTTTCATAAATTTGTTTATAGAGGAAAAATATTTTCTGCTTCATTATCTTTCTGGTCAAATTTTTCTCAGTTGCCTATAGATTCTAAGCCTGAGAAATGGTAGACTGTGAAGACATATGGGAGAATGGGTGTGGAGGTACTTGGTAACCTTTACAGGCATCTAAAACAATGCTGGTACTATATCTGTTTACTAACGTCTTTTTGTTCAGTTACATTTTTAGTCTTTAATAGGCAAATGCTAATTTACTGATGGTGTTAATCATGCTTGATGATCATTTAGCCCTCGTTTCAATGTTAAAACCTGAACTATAGAATAATTAGTTAATCCTTTTCTGGATATAGGTGTGTGTCGTGAGTTGTTAGATAAATATGCATATGTAAAAGTTGAAGCCCAGCAGTTCAGTGTTTGGTTGACTCTGTCCTCAATTTTAAGACATTATTTATGTAATCCCCTTCAAAGGCATCTAATGCTAATCAAAGAGGCATTGGTTTTCAAAATGAAAGATACACATATTTTTTTGAGAACCAGAGAGAGAACTAATGCCAAATGTTTGTTTGGTGATCAACAATGCATAACATAGTCACAGTTTGTTTTCTGAGTTTATGATAGCCACTGTTTTTTGCCTATCACAACTTGCATTACATATTTTAAAAATAGAAACTCAATTTCATTCATCATAATCACAGTCTGTTTAAAAATTACATTCCCCGAGTCTCTCTGGCAATTAGATGTAGCCAAGTTGCTACACCTAAGTATTGCTCAATCAAATGTAAAAAGATTTAAGTATCGATTACAGGAAGTCTCCTTAAAGGAGTGATAATTCCCTTAATTACCTTTCCTCTTACTACTGCCTAAATATGGATAGGATGCCTAGAGATCCAAGTCACCATACTGGATTATGAAGTA
>NW_004529645.1:1431-2076 GCF_000260255.1 Octodon degus
TAGATTTTTCATGTCCATTAAGATTTGCTTTATATAGTTGGGTGCTCCCGTGTTTGGTGCATACATATTTGTGAGTGTTACCTCTTCCTCTTGTATTTTTCCCTTAACCAGTATTTAGTGACCTTCCTTATTGCACTTGATCATTCTTGGTTTGAAGTTGAGACTGTCTAAGAATAGAATTACTACCTCTGCTTTTTTCTGAGGTGCTGGGTCATGTAGTATTGTGTTCCATCCTTTGACTTTCAGCCTATGAATGTCTTTATGAGTTAAATGTATTTCTTCTATGCAGCATATTGTTGGATTTTGTTGCCTAATTGACTGTGCCAGTCTATTTCTCTTAATTGGTGAATTGAGACCCTTCACATTGATGGTTATAATTGAGATGTGTTGTCTTCCGATTGACATGTTATTTACCTGTTGTTGTTTACTCCTTTTTCTCCTGTGTTTAATTGTTTGCCCTATTTAGTTGATTGCTTCTGATCTCATTCATGGAGTTCTGATCATTTTTGTCCCTCTCTAGAACATCTTTCAGTATCCTGTGTAGGGTTGGCTTTGCCATCATGAAATTCTTTAGATGTTCTTTGCCATGGAAGCATTTCACTTCTCCATCAAACTTGAGAGTTTTGCAGGGTATAGTAGTCTGGG
>NW_004529646.1:0-2357 GCF_000260255.1 Octodon degus
GCAGACAGCAGAAGAGGAAGCAGCTCCCCACCCCCACCCCCACAAAGTCATGTTTTAAAGGCCACAGAGGAAGGTACTGCACCTCCACCCACAGGCTGCAGTCTACACAAGCTGCGGGCGGAAACTCTGGCCCCTTCTCCCAAGCCTGCCTTTCCCTGCAGGTGCAGAGGGCAGTGGGGGTGCAATCAAGGCCAGCAGGCCCAAACCTCAGCAGGAGGATAAATCTGAATCATAAAATCAGTTGAGGTCAGAACGGTGGAATGAGAGGTTCTGGAAATGCACACAGATGGGGGTGGGGGTTCAACGCCTCCCAGAAGGCTTCTGGAGATTGCGTCTCTCTGTGAGGGATCATGGGAACTGCTCAACACAAGATCCCCTGGAGGTCACATCCTCAGACAAGAGCCAGCTCAACGGACAAAGACCAGACACACTGGACGGTGGAGGACAGGGGCCAGGTCACCAAGCAGGAGGGCCGAGGGCAGCCAGGCACTGGGCAGCTGGGAGGCCCATCGTGGGGGATCTGTCACCCCCAGGGGTACAGCCAGAATGCAAGAGTTCCCCAGGTACCAAGGCCTGCTGAGGTGGGACTCTACCCAGAGACAAAGGGACAGAAGTTCTAAGTGAGACCACCTCACCAGAGGCCATCTTCACAGGATGAGGACCCTCAGGGAAGAGCAGCCCCACAGTGACATGGACACTGGACCACAACCATGCCACTGGCCCAGGCCCAGGTCACACCAGATGGCCATTGGCACCACATGGAGTCCAGCAGTCAGAAGGACCAAGACAATCGCACTTCCTAGGACACAGGGGCCCTGGCACAGGGTGTGAAGGCTCAGGCCGCTCGCACCACACCTGGGGCCAGGTTCCGGGAGCCCCACTGGAGCCTCCTCTGGGGAAGGAAAAGCAGTGCCCGCCAGGGCCCCTCTATGGGGTGGGCAGTCTCCTTGGGCAGTGTCCTGACTCAGGACACTGTGTGGGCCGTGGGGGCTGCCTGGGGATCAGAGACACAGGGGATTGAGCCAAACCAAAGACGATGCTGGCCACACAGGTCAGAGCTCCTGGTCTCGGTGTGGGGAAGACTCACCCTGTGTCCCCCAGCAGCCCTGGGGGGTCAGGTGGGCAGAATGGGGAGGCTGCAGAGTCTCCAAGGGATTGCCTGTACCTGGCCACTCACTGGTGCCTCTGTGGGCGAGACATGGGAGCCAGGGCTCCTACAGAGTAGGTCTGGATATGGGCCTCCTGGGGCCTCCTGCAGGAAACTACACCCCTATGTCCTGGGGAAGGCAGCTGATCCAGAGGTGAAAGCGCCAGGCAAGCGGCTGATCTAATCTGCACATGTGCTGCTCACACAGCCCAAGGCAGGCGTGGCACTAAGGGAGCCAGTCAGGTGCCCCATGGGGCAGTTTGCAAGGAATGGCCCGACCAGGGACGCTGGGCTTAGGCAAGCCCCGCCTTGGCCATGCACAGCTCGGGGCCTCTAGACACGCACTTCAAAGGCACCTGAGCCTCATGGCTGGTTTGTGGCTGGGACGTTGGGCATCTAGAATCATGAGGCTCCTGTTAATGTAGCTTGTTTCCAAATGAAAGCCTGTCTCGAATGGCCACTCATGGCCTCCTCCCACAAGCCCTTATTGGGCGGGCACCTGCCGTGGACCGGACCCGACGTGGCTGTGGATTCTGGACACACCAAAGACCGACCCTGTGCTTAAGAACTGACATTCTAAGGGAGAGACAGGAAGCAAGGAGCAACAGGAGACACAAGGGGGATGGAGTCACTGACGCACACCAGATCCCTCTGAGGCGGCGGCTGAGGGGCTCCAGGCCCTGTGAGGAATTGTGAGACACCAAGGGGGAGCAGAGCCAGCCCTGCCCCTCACCCTGTCTGGAAACAGGACACCAGGGAAGGGCGGAGAGCTGTAAGCCCAGGAACAGAGTGCCCAGCTGGCCATCCTGTGGGTCATCACCCATCCTGGGGATAGGCTGGCCACCGGCCTCAAAGCTGTGGAGCCCCGATGCCCAGAGGTCAGCACAGCACACAGCACCCACCTGCAGCCCCATCTGCAGCCCCGGGGAGTGAGCCTCAGGATTCTCCAGAGGGATCTACCCCATGACTCTGTGAATGTGTCCCTGGAGGTACACAAGGGGACACGCACACACACTATGCTCACACCACATGCATACACTCACACATACACATGCATATACACTCACGTGTGCCATACTTACCACACACTTGTACACACTCACAAGTGCTATGTATCACTCATTACAACACACACATACACATGTACTCACACATACCACACACACCCCCCATACTCACAAATGTACTCACACCAGTCACACACACACAC
>NW_004529647.1:0-1207 GCF_000260255.1 Octodon degus
TATTTATGTATTTATTTGGGTGATAGCAGGGATTGGACTCAGGAGCTTGTGCTTACCAGGTAAGCACTTATTCCATTGAGCTGACTCCCTGGCCCCCTGCCTGAGCAATTTGATAGGTTGTGGCCATAGCCTGAATTGCTGAATTATATATGGTGGCCATTTAACAGCTTATGTTCCTAATGACCACTTTCTCTTCCTCCCCAACTCTGTCCTGGATACAGTTTCCTCTCATATTTCTTGTACACACAGGAGAGACTCCAATAAGCTCCTTGCATGTAATTGAAACTGACCCTCAAGCTCCACCCCTAGAAAAAGTTCATGAAAGCCTCAGCTTTCTTTATCTCAGCTCTATATGATGCTAAGGCCAAGCTTCCAAATGTTGTTACCTTGGGTTTAATTAGTGATTGAAACCTAATACAGTCAGGAGTGGTGGCACACTCTTGTAATCCTAACACTTGGGAAGCTGAGGCAGGAAGATTGTTGCTAGTTCAAGGCCAGCCTGTGCTACATGGTGAGTATAGGACCAGCCTGAACTACATAGCAAGACAGTATCTGGAAAACAAAAAACCCTAATATTATGTACAGAGCCTCAAAGCCTCCAGATTTGGAGTGACTTCTTCGGCCTTCAGAATTGCTCGTACATATTTGTATAATGATGTATAAAAACCTCATTTTAAAAAAGGTTCTTATTGTTTTTTAAGTCACAATCACAGCTTAGGTAGGTTGAGCATGGTTCATAGGCCAGAACAAATGAAAAAGACAAATGAAATGTAGTCTTTCACATTTTACACATCTTGAATGTGTTACTGACTTTCCTGTTTTCTAACTGCATGGTAGGTGGATACCATACTTATTGTACTTGTCAGTCTGCTAGGACTCATGAAACCAGGAGCCTATCCACCAGAACTCTTGGACAAAACCCCTGCTAACACCTGAATTACTTGAAAAATAGCTTCTCTGTGCCCAGGATATGTTGCTTCACCCATCTTGTGGAAAGTGTTTTGGTCTTACCCAAAGCAGGAAGTAGTTGCTTCACTATTGTACATAATAGGTAATGATCTCTTGGGTTACCAGATGAAATGCAGGATGCCAAGTTGTGTTTGAATTTCAGAAAAACAGCAACCTTTTAAGTATAAGTATGTTTTTTTTAATTGTATTTTTATTTATTTATTTATGTGTGTGTGTGTGTGTGTGTGTGTGTGTGTGT
>NW_004529648.1:0-2371 GCF_000260255.1 Octodon degus
TAACTATAATACTCAAAACAAAACTTCCACTTCTTTTTGGTTTCCTGATAGAATTTGCACAGGTCCCAAATAATGGAACCTGGCTCTGTGGCACCATATGGACCTCTGCCGTTCTGGTGGCCTCAGAATGGTTTCTTCTCAAGAACACACACGAACCTGAAAGTGCACCAGCACCTCCCCTAGGTCATTCGATCTGATGAAAAGTGGTACCCTCAAGAAAGTCACCATAGACTTCCTTTACTCAGAGCCTACCGTAAGCCACCTACCTTACCACTCACCTATGCTGACACCCTGACGCACATGGACATCATCTAACAGGGAGGGTACACCGGGCTCCAGAGGTCGCAGTCCATAGGCAGAGCTTAGAGCGTTCTTGGCCTTGCCGACCGACAGCCCAAGCTCCATCCGGGCCACTGGTGCCTTCTCAGCCCCTCCTCAGACTCTCCCGGTAGATGCATTGTTCAATTGCTTCCTAGATATTTTTTCTTAATATTTCCCCGTCTGGTTCATAAAAGGAAACACTCAATGCAGAAAATTTGGAGGAAAGAAACATTAAAAAAGCATGAAACCTATAATCGTGATAATCATTTCTAGGTCAAGTTGCCAGGTTGCAACTTCACTGTCCGTGTTTCAAAAGAAATGAATGTACTGCCTATGAGTCGAATTGCAAGAGAATTTGACAGCGCCGTCTTCGTTTTGACGAATGATAGGCACAGAGAATGAATCCGTGAGCTCTGTGGTCCAGAGAGGTTGCCTGTTTTTCTAAATGACAGCGAGAGGGAACGGGCGGTACATTTGAGCAGATTCCTCCACGTGTTGCTCTTCTCTAGACATCGAGGTGCAGTCGCACATGTTAGGGACTCCTGCACGTGACGTGCAAATTGCAACAAGCAGCTCCCCACCCATTGCCACAGCTTTTTACCAGTGTTGAGGGAGGGTCTGTGTATGGGGTGCAAGTCAGCGACGCAACAGCCACAGTCTCACGTGGATGTAATGGAGGAAACAGGCGAGGAAGAACGTGCAGAAAGCGTTGCTGCCGGTGTGAGCCGCGCCCTCGTCCACCTCGTGCTGATCCTGAACATCTAGGCCACTGTCTGTCCGACACTCCAAATGAGGTAAGGGTTTATTTAGCACACAGTTTGTGGAGGTTTCAGTTTATACTCCGCTGGCTCCAAGGCAAACGCCAACAGTTCATGGCGGCAGAAAACAGCAAACAGCAGAGGAGGAGCAGCAGCTGCCGGGGCCATCAAGCCTCTCTCTTCCTTCTATGCCGACTGCGAAAAACTGCGAAGATCAGAGCTCCTCCAAAGACTGGACTTGTCCACCGAAGCCGGGCAGGGCAGCCGGGAAGCCTTCCTCAATTCCTTTATATATACCTTTTGTGCTGAGTCACTCTGGGGCAGCCCAGGGCCGGCCAATCGCGATATAAGGTGGAACCAAGGGGGGGTGGGGGGGAACCAAGCCTGGAACTGCGGGATTGGATTCAGCCAAGTTGACACAATGTATCAACTACCACAGCTACTTAGTTCCCAGGCCAGCCACTAGCAGCTGAGATGGCTCCCCTTGTTCTGAGCCGCTCAGAACATCTACTTACTCTCTAAAACTTGGACGTATCTCTGCTCTGCATTCCCATGCTTCATCATGGGCCATGACTCTTTGCTTCCCAGGTAAGATTTTTTTTTCCTGGCTTGTACAATGCTATTAAAAATCTTGGGGGCCTGCCCCTTAGCTCAGTTCTTTAAGTGGCTGCTTCAACAAAGCAGTCAGGCTCAGGTTGCTGGGGTTCGATCCCCAGAACTCAAGCCAGCCAAACTTGCCCTGAAGGCATTCGGAGGAAAAAAAAAAATCTACACCAACAGAGCCTGGGGAGATGGCTCAGTAGAATAAGCGATTGCCTGGCAAGAGCAAGAGCCTGCGTTCAATCCCCGGTTCCACCAAAAATTAAAAATTAAAAATCTACACCAACAATTTTAAACGTGGGCCTTTGAGGGAGAAAGCATAATTCTTAAATGACATTTTCCGGCACAGGTAGTGGCCCCTTCTCAGCCCCAGGCCAGGCCCTGACTTACCGCATCAGCACTGTTGTGCCCTCTCCCAGGGCGGACCTTGCTGTGCACTCCCAGCATTCCCTGCGGGTATGGCGTGGAATCCGCAAGACAGTGTAGGGTTCTTGAAGGAAACCCAGCCGGCTGCGTAAGATGTCTGTCTGCCTGGCTCCTTGTGCCCGTGTGTGCTTGCTGCTTTGGCCACCCACATCTCAGCATCCTTTGTTGCTTCACAGGCTCAAGCTGCAAGGACAGGTCCTGGATTTTAGTTTCCACCCCATCTCACAGTACTCGCGTGACCTTGAGCAGGCAGCTCCCCCTGCTGC
>NW_004529649.1:0-681 GCF_000260255.1 Octodon degus
GACTACATGATGAGCCCAAGGCCAGCCTGAATTGCATAGCAAGACACTTCCTCAGACACCAAAAGAAAAGAATTTATGCCAAATAACCTGCTAAGTCAAAAAATACAGTTTCTATACTTAACATTTTAAATATGTGCAGAGTATTTCACTGCGTGACTTACTAGTATACCTTTATCAAGCTTCCATTTTTAGATTCTTGATTGTTTTGAGTTTTTTAGTCTCCAGAAAAATGTACTAGTTTGTATAGCTTGTAGCTTAACCATCAAATTTCTTGAGAGGTTACATTGAAAGGCACCTAAGTTTGAAATGGCTTTGGGAATCCTGAGACCTTCTGTATACTAGGCAAGTGCTCTGCCACTGAGCTGTTACTCAACTCTATTCAAGATATTTTTGATATTTTAAATAAGGGACCCCTAGAAGAATTCATACTAAGAACAATATGCGATGTATATGATTATTTTGTGACATCCCTATAAATTCTACTTTGGTCTTTGCCAATATTTAATTTTATAGCTTTTTCCTGTGTGTAGGGACATTTTTATTTTTATTTTTATTTATTTTTTTAATAAGATTTCTTTTTTTAAAATTTTATTTATTTATGTGGGGGGGCAGCTCAGCCCACCAGGGGGCGGGGCTGGCTGGCATGTGGTGCTGGGGGATTGAACCGCGGTCCCTGTGCTT
>NW_004529649.1:2901-3452 GCF_000260255.1 Octodon degus
ACATATATCAATCTAGGATAAGCAAGCTAGGCATGGTGGCACATGCTTGTAATTCCAGCACTCTAGAAGGCTGAAACAGGAGAATGGCAAGTTCCAGCCCAGCCTGGACAGCTTAACAACTTAATGAGACCATGTCTCAAAATAAAACATAAGGACTAGGGAGTGTAATTTTCTGCAAGTGCAGTGGGTTCAATTCCCCAACACCACAAAAAATAAAAATAAAGAGATAATTAAAACCTGGGTGTAGTGGTAAGCTCCTGTAATCCAGCTGCCACAGAAGCTAACATAGGAGAATCATAAGTGGTAGCCTGGGCTACATTAGGGAGTTCAAGTTCAGCCTAAACTGCAGAGTAAGACTCTATCTCAAAAACAACAAACGAAGTTAAAAATAATAAATAGGACCCAGTCCTAGCCCAGGTCCGGTGAGTGTGCGGAGAGTTTCCTGCTACCCTGCGCCTGCGGGACCAGTCCCAGCCCAGGCGCAGCGTGGACCAGACCCTCTCCCATCCCCTTGGGCCACCCCACACCACTCTGCCATACCTCCCCACCCC
>NW_004529650.1:0-1024 GCF_000260255.1 Octodon degus
AAAAAAAAAAAAACTATCACAAAAATACAAAAAAAAGAATTAATTAGTGAAGAGAGGGCAAGGAGAAAAGCTAGGAAACATGATAGGGCAAAACCATCCAATTATATGCACGAGATGGATAGGTAATGATCCTGAGAATATTAAGCAGGCTTTTGAAACTAGCAGTTAATTGGTTGGATTCTCACCCTGACTAACTATGTATGGTGAAACCTGTGAGCTAAGCAACTGCACTGAAGATAGCAATGTGTAATTCTGGGGCCACGCTTGGAATGTCGGTCATTCTGGTTTTCTAAATACGCACTGCTTCTCATGTCATATCAATTACTGCTATACTGTCTCTCAAGTAAATGTTTGTTTTAAAAAAAGGGTAATAAATGAAAAAAAGAGACAAGAAAAAAATGTCATAGGCCTGTCCTGCTACAATGCTGTATATGGCAAGATTTTTAAATTTCTGTGTAAAAATGTTATTGTTTAATTCTAATTTTTTTATCTTTTTCTTCACATTCTGTAGGAATTTAAAGTTTAACATATCCATACTTGATAGAAAATACCTGTTTCATGTTATGTCCAAGATGTTTGATATTCAGACAGATAGTGAGATTAAGCTCAACTGCCTATGTTGTAGGGTAATAATACCATTAAGCTCCTCTTCTGGAGGGTTAACAACAAGTTTGTAGATGAAAAAATGAGGGAAAAAGAAGGGCTACAAGAATAACCAGCATTTTGGCTCTAGCCTTTCAAGGTCAGTGAGGACTCAGGATATAAGAGAACTTGTGCTGTAATATCCTGTATCTCAGTGGTGTCCCAAATTTTTTCTTTTTTTCCAAAATTTTATAGATAAACAGGAATGAGACAGTTTCAAATCAAATCAGAAGTACAGTTTCAACAAACAACACACTGCATATATTCTTCTTAGTGGTTAATTGCTATACAAGATGCGAACTTGAGATCCTATTTACAAACACCATTAGAACAAATCATTCTATTCATTAAGAGAATGCAACTATATATCTATCCTAACCAC
>NW_004529650.1:1872-2301 GCF_000260255.1 Octodon degus
CTTAACCTCACTATCTCACTGCATTTCAAACATCTTAAGCATAATAAGGAATAGGTATTTTTCCTCAAGTATTGATAAGTTGAACTTTAAGTCCCTGCATAATATGATAAAAAACATTTAAAAATTAGATTATATTTTAAAAATAGGATAAAGAATTACATACTTCTCATCTTTGCAGATAAGTTCAAAAATCTCACCATATACAACCTTGAAGCAGGACCCTCCCACAATATTCCTATTCCTGTCTCTTGCTTTCATTCACCATCCCCTTCTTCTTGAATATCCACCTACCTGAGCGACATCATAGCAGTAAATGGCATGTCACGACAAGTCGCCCATATTCAGAATACCAGAATGACAGGCACTCCAAACATGAAATTACTGTTACAAATTACCATCTGCAGTGCAATAGCTTAGTTCACAGGTATC
>NW_004529651.1:0-446 GCF_000260255.1 Octodon degus
TATTTCTTCTTTGGAGTTCTTATACTAGGGAGACTATATGATATTTACACATGTGTGTCTGGTTTATTACACTTATGAGTATATGTTCAAGTGGCATCCACTTCAATGTGAAGGCTTGCAGCTTATCCTTCTTAATAGCTGAATAATACTCCATTGTGTAAAAATACCACATCTTTCTCAACCATTCCTCGAGTGATGGGCATCTTGGTTGTTTCCAAGATTTGGCTATCACAAATTGTACAGCTCAGCATATTAATATGGCTTTACTATATATACCTTGTTTTTATACTTTTCTCCTGGATGGGTAAGACCAAGATAAAGCAAGACCTATATAACAAGAAATGTAACTTTTGTATCTGATAATGTCAGTCAAGTCCCCTCAGGATTTATCCTGTAGCTGTGTACTGCACTTTGTAGATTGTAAGTCCTTTGTCAGTGTAAGCCCT
>NW_004529651.1:1516-2334 GCF_000260255.1 Octodon degus
TAGTCCCTCTCAGCAGTCTTCCCCAGTAGGAAGGATGGCTGGGGCTCAACTCGGCTCAGATGAGTCAAGACTGAACATTTTAAAGCTATTCATCTCAAAACCATAGATGGATTAGCAAGTAAGTAAGTGGCAAAGCAAAGACAATCTCATGAAAAGATGAAGTGGACAGTAAGGTTTTTTTCAACAGGGTCATTCTCAAACCTAGAGCCAGTTAATATCCTTGTATATTATGAAAGCAGGTGTAGTCTGACAGAATGATAGAGATGAGAATGAAGAGACAGCCTTATTATACTTTTGCCCCACATCTTTGTGTAACTAAATTAGCATCTCTGCACCTTAGTTTCTTCATTGCCAAGTGTAGCTATCTGCTATGGTCTGAATGTCTCCCTCCAAGTTTAATCTGTTGGAAACTTATCCTGCAGATCCACAATGTTAGAATGGTATCTGTTGGGAAGTGCTTGTTTTCTAAAGGATTCATCCACATAAATGGATTAGTACAGTCATAAAAGGACTCAATGGAAGAGTTTGTCCCGCTTGATCTCCTAACTGATGATGGAGAGTTCCTCCCTTCTGGAGGACTCAGAAAGCCCTCATTGGACTCCAAATGCAGACGCCTTGTCATTGAACTTCTCAACTCCATAAGTGTGAAGAAATGTTTCAGTTCTTTACAAATCATTCACCTTTAAGTATATTGTTTCAGTAATGAATAATAGGCTAAGTCCTATCATAGTAGGTTATTCTATATTTTATTTTAAAATAGGGATTGAATTCAAGGCCTTGTGTACCCTGCCACTGAAATATCTCCAGCCTTTTAAAAA
>NW_004529652.1:0-600 GCF_000260255.1 Octodon degus
GAGTGCCCCTTCTGTCCCTGTCTGAGACAGAAACTTCATTTCACCCAATAAATAGTCTGATCTTAACCTCTATTTGTTCTTAAAAGTAATTCTTTAGTTTTAGATAGAACAAACTCATGCCAGGTATTTTTCAGATAGAGTTTCATTCCCCTACATCAATAGTGATTTATAGTTTATTAAAACTAATTTACAAATGGTAGTATATGCCGTTAAAATAGCAGTGAAAATAGTGGGCCAATTCCTTAGGTCTTTACAACTAATGAAAGGAAGTTTGAGATTTCTTGTTATTTGCATATAAACTTAACATGTTAATATGTAAACATTACAATACTCATTAAAATATAAAAAGCTTCTCAATTTTCAGTGCTATTTTAAATTTGTGGTGATGAACAGAAGTGTATAAATACAATTTATAAAAGAAATTTCAACCAAAGTAAATGAACAGCACAGTTTTTTTGGCCTCATATGCAGTCACATTTTATACCCAAAATGAAAAAAAATTAATAAAAATTGAAGACCTCCAAAATATCACTGACTTTTTTAATGGTAGTTTTCTTCTTTTCACTGTTGTGAGTTTTTGAATCTATCTAATATTATCTT
>NW_004529652.1:1690-2246 GCF_000260255.1 Octodon degus
ACCGAACTACAGTCTCTGGGCTTGCCTTAACCGGGGCTTATTTCACTGAGCAACCTCTCTGGTGCCACTTATACATTCTGACAAGGATTTTTGGCGCGAGAATGGCTGATTTTTGCTGATGCTAAATGCTATTTCTTTTCCCTCAAGTGAATGAAACGGCAATATCCTAATGAAAATTTTTATTCATTTCAAAATTTAAATTTCATTCGTACTGTATTAGTCAGCCAATTACAGATTCGTATATTGAGAATAAACTCTAAAAGTATCTTCAATATTCAACATTTATTATGCATTAACTTCAAAGGAAATAGTCGGCATGCCAAGTTTACTTTCCACTTAAAACAAAATGGCAAAATAAAGGCCTTCAGGTACATTCCACTTGTTTTCTTTCTTAAGTTTTGTTTTTTGTAGAACTGGGGATTGAACTCAGATCCTTGCATTTGCCAGTCAAGTGCTTATCGTACTAAGCCATCTCCCCGGCCCTCTTTCTTAATTATTTAAGAGAGCACAAAATAGCACTAAAACAGAAAAATAATAAGGGATAATTGACGTAAGG
>NW_004529653.1:0-583 GCF_000260255.1 Octodon degus
TTAATGAATAGAATGATTTGTTCTAATGGAGTTTGTAAGTAGGATCTGAAGTCTGCATCTTGTTCAGCAATTAACCACTAAGAAGAATATATGCGGTGTATTATGTGTTGAAAAATAAAAAAAAAATAATAATAAAAAAAAGAAAAAAAGAAAACAAATTCCAGCCCAAATTACTATACCCTGCAAAACTCTTTTTCATTATTGTAGGAGAAGTAAAATACTTTCAAGATAAAGAACAGCTAAAGAATTTAGTGATGACAAAGCCAACCCTATAAAGGCTACTGAAAGATGTTCTAGAGAGGGAACAAAATGATCAGAACTCCACGAATGAGACCAGAAGCAACCAACTAAATAGGGCAAGCAATTAAACACAGGAGAAAAAGCAGTAAATGATAACAGGTAAATAACATGGCAACTGTAAGTCAATACATCTCAATTCTAAAAATCAATGTAAAGAAACTCAATTCACAAAGTAAAAGAAATAGACTGGCACAGTGGATTAGGAAACAAAATCCAACAATATGCTGTATAGAAGAAACACATTTAACTCATAAAAACATTCATAGGCTGAAAATCAAAGGAT
>NW_004529653.1:1816-2338 GCF_000260255.1 Octodon degus
TAGCCCAATAACAGCCAATGAAGTACAAGATGCAATTAAAACCCTACCGGCAAAGAAAAGTCCAGGTCCGGATGGATTCACAGCTGAATTCTAAAAGACATTCACAGAAGATGTATTCCCTATACTCCTCAAAGTCTTCCATGAAATTGAAAAGGAAGCAATCCTCCCAAAATCATTCCTGGAGGAATTCCTGGAGGAATTCCTGGAGGAAGTATTATATTGATACCAAAACAAGGGAAAATTGCAACTAAGAAAGAAAACTACAAGCCAATCTCCCTCATGAACATAGACGCCAAAATCCTGAAGAAAATCCTAGCAAATAGAATACAGCAAATCATCAAGAAGATCATACACCATGATCAGGTAGGATTCATTCCAGGGATGCAAGGATAATTCAATAATCGAAAATCTATAAATGTAATAGACAATCTCAATAGAGCGAAAACTAAAAACCACATGATCATCTCCATTGATGCAGAAAAGGCTTTGACAAAGTCCAACACTCATTCATGTTCAAAGTCC
>NW_004529654.1:0-2279 GCF_000260255.1 Octodon degus
AAAAAAAAAAAAAAAAAAAAAAAAGGAGGAGACGGAGAGGGAGGAGAGGGAGGAGGAGAAGGAGAAAGAGAAGGAGAAAAGAATTTGCAGGCCCCGCCCCCGGGGCATTCTGAGACAGCGATTGAGACTGGGTGTGGTGGCACACACCTGTAATCCCAGCGCTTAGGAGGCTGAAAAACAGGAAGATCACTACAAATCCAATCTGTATAGTGAGACCCTGTAGACCCTGTACTAAATACATTAAAAAATAATAATAATTTGTACCTAGGACATACTAAAACTTAACTGGAGAACAACCCAAGAAAGGAGGGGAGGAGAAAAAAATCTGAATTGAGCTATCACCAAAGAAGTTTGTGAAGATGTGTATGGTTCTAAGCAACTGTTCGAGCAGATATCATTAGGGAATTGCAAAATGCATGCGCGCGCGCGCACACACACACACACACACATCAATTACCATTACATACTTATGAGGATAGATGACAAATGGGAGAACCCCGAGCCAGGTATAGTGGCACACACCTGTAATAACTCAGGTAGGAAGATCTTGGAGAGTTCAAAGCCAGCCTGGGTGACATAGTGAGTTCAAAGCCAGCCTGAATTACATAGTGAGACTGCCTTAAAAGAAAAAAAGCGGGCATGGTGGCACATGCCTATAATCCCAGTATTTGGGAGGCTGAGGCAGGAGGGTTGCTGCAAGTCTGAGGACAAGCCCACCCTAAAATAGAGTGAGACCCCATCTCAAAAACAAACAAATAAAAATACTAAAAAGAACTCATAGCAAAAGGAAGTTTTACATGGTACAACCATTTGGCAAGACAGTTGGGTGATATTTTATTTAATTAATTAATATATTTACTTTTGGTGTTGGGGATTGAAACCAGGGCCTTGTGCTTGCCATGCAGGAGCTTATGCCCTGACCCCGGGTGACATTTTATAATTTATTGGTTTGCACTATGTAGCCTAGGCTGACTTTGAACTCCCAGCAGTCCTCCTGCCTCAGCCTCCTGAGTGCAGGGATTACAGGCATGCGCTACTACACCCAGCTATAAAGTTAAACATACATTTTCCAGACCACTCAGCAATCCTACTCTTTGGTGTTACACAAACAAATTGAGATGTCAGGGCTGGGGAGATGGCTCAGTAGAATAAGCTTCCCTGACAAGCGCAAGGGCCTGAGTTCAATCTCCAGTCCTGCCAAATAAATAAATAAATAAATAAATAAATAAATAAATAAATAAATAAATTGAGATGTCTTTTCACAAGAAAACCTTACACATTTTTTTTTATTTTTTTTTCTAATGTATTTGGTACACGGTCTCACTACACAGCTTGGACTCATAGTGATCCACCTGTTTCAGCCTCCCCAGCACCGGGATTATACAGGTGTGCACCACCATGCCTGGACTTGGTGGCTGCTCAGCATGCCTGGGGTGGGGCCAGCACAGCATGCAGTACTAGGGATCAAACCCGGGTCCTTGCAGGTCTCTATGCAGGTGCTTAGACCGCTGAGCTATCTCCATGGCCTCCTACACTAATCTTTTTGATAGCTTTATCCATAGCAGCCAAAATCTAGAACAACCGAAATATTCTTCAACTGGTGAGTAGATAAACTGTGGACAATGGATGTCGCTCAGCAATCATACGGGACAGGAGATGTGCTCGTGAAACGGGGGATGAACCTTAATTGTCTGTCTCTAGGTGATAAAACCAGATCCTGAAGCCCACATATAATTTGCTTCCATTATATGCCAGTTTGAAAAAAGCATACTTACAAAGACAGAAAACAGACCAACAGTCGGAGAAAGGAGAGGTAGGCTTCAGCAAGACGACACGGAAGAAAATTGAAGTGTTTAGAGAATCAAAATGTCTCGTAGGCTATACAAGTAGGAGAGATGTGAACCTGTGTATTTCAGAGTCCTTCAGGAGTAAACTTTGGGGACTGGTGAGATGGCTCAGTGGCCTAAAGCACCTACTTGGAACAAGATTGGCAAAGCACAGGGACCGCGGTTCAATCCCCCGGCACCACATGCCAGCCAGCGCCGCCCCCTGGTGGACTGAGCTGGCCACGCACGCACACACACACACACACACACACACACACATAAAAAAAAATTTTTTTAAAAAAAAAAGGAGTAAACTTTGCAGTACGCATGTGTAAAAATCAACAAGGGCCAGCCAGATAGTTTAGTGGACTAAAGCACCTGCTTAGGCAGATGAAGGGACTGGGTTCGATCCCCGGCACACCTGTAATCCTGGCTCTAGGGAGGCTGAGGCAA
>NW_004529655.1:0-2341 GCF_000260255.1 Octodon degus
GGTGCTGGGGGATTGAACCGTGGTCCCTGTGATTTGCTAAGCTTGTTCTAAGGAGGTGCTTTAGACCACTGAGACATCTCACCAGTCACTCATGTCCACATCTTGTACAGCAACTAACCACTAGGAAGAATGTATGCAATGTGTTAATTATTGAAACTGTCCTACCAAAAAGAAAAAAAAAAAAGAGTGGCTTCTTAGAGAATTGGTTGCCTGAGGTTCATTTCACTTTTCTCAGCCACCCAGGACATTGTTCATGGAGGACTCGCTACTATTAGAGAGAGCACCAGACCCTGGAGTTGTCCTGTTGATGTTGATATTACCAGAAAGCAGAATGCAAGAGTTATGGGGTCAGAAGGCTTCTGCCCAGATTTTAAAGCAAGACATGGGAGCAAGGCAAGGCACATTTGAGAAGGCAATGCATCAATGATGAAATGAAGCCAAAGGTGCAGTGGAAAAATCAGCAAGTTTGAGATACCATAAATTTAAATCAAATATTCATCAAGGAAAGCCATAGTGCCTGAGTACAGCCAGTCCAAGAAAGAGCCCATCTAGACCACAACCATCAAGGGCATAGCGCTGGAGCTGCCCAAGTTTTCTAGAACTGATATTTCACTATCTTGTGCCCTGAATGCTGTTTATAGACATGCAGAACTAAATGTTTGTCCTGCTATATTTGGTCTTGCTTTGTTCTAATTCTTTTCTATTTGTTCTTCCCTTTCGGAAATTGAATGTTTGCTCTGTAGCATTGTACTTCAGGATTATGTAACTTGTTTGTTTTTACAGGGGTTCAGAGCTAAAAGCTTGCCTTAAATCTTAGAGGACACTTAGTTTTGAGCAATGTGGGAACTGCTCAGACTGTGGGGATATGATTATTACATTTTCAGTGTACAAGTGAGATAACTGTATATTGAACCAGGTACCACGTACATGAATACAACTGGCTGTTTTCATCAAGTGAGGCAGAACTTTTGATTTATTATTGCATTTATGTTGGATTAAGTGTAGTTTAATGAAATGGTTTAATGCTAATTTCACAAGAAGAGGGACACAAAAGTTAAGACATTTGTATTTTGATTGGCTTGGAAGCTGGCTGAGGATTAGCAAAACACAATTCTGGATGTGTTTGTGCAGGTCATGAAGGTATGGTCATGGGGGTCTATATCTCACCCCTCAACCTTTCCTCTCTTGTTCTCACGACCTGTTGTACTTCCTGTTCATCCTGAAGTGAGTGCCTTTGCTCTACCATACCTTTCTGCCGTGTTACTTTTGCCTTGAAGCCTACATGCCATGTACTGTACCCCTGATACCAGGTGCCAACTTAATCTTTCTTCCTGTAAATTCTTTAAATTGTACATGTTAGTTATCACACCCCAGTAATGGTAACTCTGACAATAGTGACACAGATAAAAGGTTCCCTAAGACAAGTAAAGGAGACAAATTTCCTGATGTGGCCATTTGTGGATAAGCAATGAGAAGTTGATTCCAAATAAAGGATGTTTATACTCCACCTTTTAATGTAATTTTATCAGATTTATCAAGAAAACAAAATAGGGACTGGTCAAATAGCCTAGCAGATTAAAGCAGCTGCAAGCAGACCCAGGGGCTGGGGGTGTGATCACCCTGGCCTGCTGTGCTGGCCCCATCCCAAGGGCATGCTGAGACAGCAATTGAGACTGGGCATGGTGGTGCACACCTGTAATCCCAGCTCTTGGGAGGCTATAAACAAGCAGATCACTATGAGTCTGATCTAGTAGTGAGACCCTGAACACCCTGTAGGACCTTCCCTAAAATACAAAAAGAATAAAAGTAAAATAAATTGAGTAGACTTAAGCAAGTAGTGTATCTCATAGAAAAATGTTACATTTGGTAAAATGGCTCACCACTTTCCACATCTCTTGGAATAGCACCCCCTTTTAAACTATAAAATGTTTATGTACAATGCACAGTATGATGTGAGGGTGACAAAGCCCCTTATTTTTCTAGTTCTAATTTGACTTCTTCACTTTACTGCCCCTCAAGTTTACTTATTTCCGGTAGGTGATGTAGCTATTATCTCAGGAACAAAGTGAAGATGCGAGATAAAAGCGGTAGTCAACAGTTAGAGACTGGAGTAGGATTTTCTGCCGAGTTCCGGGAGACCCCAGACCCAGTCCTAGCCCAGGTCCGGTGAGTGAGCGGAGAGTTTCCTGCTACCCTGCGCCGGCAGGACCAGTCCCAGCCCAGGCGCAGCATGGGCCGGACCCTCTCCCACCCCCTCGGGCCGCCCCACACCACTCTGCCATACCTCCCCACCCCTCCTGCAGAGTAGGAAATTCTGCCAACTTCCGGGAACTCCCAGACC
>NW_004529656.1:0-2340 GCF_000260255.1 Octodon degus
GGCCCCTGCACCTGCTTGCAGGCGCTTTAATCCCCTGAGCTATTTGGCTGGCCCTTTCTATTGATGTTTGAGTGTTGATTTAGTATCCTGATACACTCCTGACATTTGACAAAAAAAAAAAATCCAGGTGCTTTTTGGAGTAGTTTTTAGGGTCCTCTTGTAGGCTATCATGATAATGATAATTTCTTCATTTCCTATCTTTATTTCTTTCAGTTTTTTTTCATCTTACCTAATTGCTCTGTGTAATTTTCCAGAACGATATTGAATAGAAGTTGTGATAACGGACATCTTTGTCTCATTCCTTATTTTAGAGTAAAATCTTTCAGTTTTTGACCATTCAATATGGTATTAGCCCCTGCATATCGGTTATAAAAAGCATCCTTTTGCTGCTTAACTGCTTGGGTATAGAGTGACCTTGGGAAAATGGGAGTGTATTTCTAAAACCCTTTAAATAATGGGATTTTTATTATTCGAGAAGCTAGGTAGCATATGAAACCTGAGAGAATAGTGGGCGGTTTGTAAGAGGTAGAGTTCCATATTATTTACGAAGAGCCTGATGACTATCTTCTCACTGATAGTCCCAACTTTTGCAACGTGTTGTGTGTAAAACTGGACCAAACTCTGTCATTTGCATAGCTAATCATAATGTAGTCATCAGCTATTTTCTTAATGAAGATGAGCATTTCTTCTGTATCAGTTAAAACCATTTTAGTAGCCATTTTCCTGTTTGACTCTTGAATTGCAGACTAGAGTATGGATTTTCAAAGTTCAGTTTCTCTAGTTCTTTTTTGTGGTGTGCAATATTTTCTGATTCCTTCAAAGGTAGAAGTGCAGAGCAGCGTCAGTGTTGCTGTGGATCTGGGTACATTTCTAAGAATGCCTTTGGAGTGGAGGGGTGTTTCCTTTTGTTTTGTTTTGTGGAATGTTTTTCCCACGTACTTGTCCAGGCATTGGACCTGATTTTTGTTGCTGTTGTTTTAAGAGCATTTCTGGAGTGAGGGCACCCAGAGTCCACTGTAGAGCTAATGTGTATTTGAATGAGTGTTCATAGATTTTGGTCCTAATGTTCAAGTCCCAGAAGGTCTTGTATGTACTAGTCCTTCTAAAAATATTGATTTAATGCTGATCTCAGGTGTGAGGATAAAATTGATAAAGTACTCATTTTTTATTTTTTTCTGAGAAATTTATGCTGTGGAGTATAAGGTGATTAATTGCCAGTGGTCCTTAAAGGAAAGGACCCGTATTTTTGTCTCATCTAAGTGATTTCCAAAGCTAACATAAAATAGTTTCTAGTTTGCATTATGAAGTACTGTATTATGTATTTGGATGGCATGTCCAAGTACATTAGATGGTTTGTTTCTTAAATCCATGTAACAGCTTAGGTAAATGCCTATTTTCTCTAGCCACAGTGAAGATATGAGATCACATCCATGGATTCGTGGAGGTCAAAAGGATCTAAGGGATGTAGAGATGAGAGAACAAGGATAGTCCCAACTAAAGCTAAAGGCCTATATTTTTCAGTGCTGACGTTGCACATAAAGCCAAACTTATGTTCAGTCAGCTTGTCTTTGGACCACCTTGCCATTGGTATTTGTTGAACATTCCAAGTGGGAGAAATCTATCGCACTAAAATTAGGACAATAGTGTTGCAGGTTTCTGAAATAGGATGGGTATTGCAGGTGGTTGTAAATCAGAACATATCTTAAGTGACTTACAGAAAGGCCCCATGTGTGAGCAGAGATAGTTTTCTGTGCTGGGTATTGTAGCACATGCCTGCAGTCCTAGTACTTGGGAGGCTGAGGCAGTCGGTTTGCTGTGAGGTCAAGGTCAGCCTGGGTGACAAAGTGAATTCAAGACCCTCATCAACTATGTAGTGAGACCCTGTCTCAGAAAAACAAAACCAAGAACTTTGCTGTTTTTTAAAAAAAATGGTGTTAGCTGTTGATAGTTATAAATGGCGTCTATCAGATTGAAATAAAAACTAATCCAATTTTCTCCATGTTTTTTTGTCATGAATGGGTCTTCGACCTTGTCAAATACTTTTCTGGATTTGTTGCGATGATCATTTGAGGTGTTTCATCAGCTCTTTATTTTTATTTTTAATTTTTTTCACATTCCAATAAATTTATTCTGTAAAAACAATACATTTTTTTGTTTTTGACTTTTTTTACAGTAAACTTTTGAACTACAAACCTTGAAGATGGGAAAGATATTCCAAGGACAAGCGTAACAGGACTGATAAAACTCAAACTGACTAAATGTGTGCTCACAATATAAGCTGGCATAAAAATAAATAAAATTCTCTATTATCACAATAGCAACAATAATGTACACATAATA
>NW_004529657.1:0-856 GCF_000260255.1 Octodon degus
TATATGCAGTGTATTATTTGTTGAAACTGTACTTCCGATTTGATTTGAAACTGTCTCATTGCTATCTGTTTATCAATAAAACTTTGAAAAAAAAAACAGTGGTTCTTCATCTACCTCATTTACCACATGTGGCATTGTGAGGCTTATAGCTCTTCCCAAAGGTCAAGATAACCGGGAAAAGAAAAAGGAAACATTTTTGAATTGATTTAGGAATCGAAGAAGCCATGGCAGAGCAACTAAAGACACTCATGAAGAGGACTTTTAGGACTGCTTAAGAAAGGGGTAAAAATAGTGGAGAGCATTTGTTTAAAGTAAGAAGTGAGTAGTATTTTGAGGGAGTTAATGGCAATGTATTTTTTATTGCAGTAAACTTAAAAAATTTAAATGTTCACAGTATATTTGATCACACCTTGTATATTTATTTTGTGCTAAAAATTTTTGGACCTACATTGTCCACATGTGTAGATAAAGAGATCTTGGCTCATCCAAATAATCACTTAAGACATTTAAATTGGAAAGATTTTGTTCAATATCACTTATAAACTCTGGGCCGCAACTAAAGACAATTCATGAAGAGGACTTTTTTACAATATTTTGGTCTTAGCCTTTCAAGGTCAGTGAAGACTCAGGACATAGGAGAACCTGTACTGTTACATCATGTAACTCAGTTGTGTCCCAAATTTTCTGATCTAGGAGATTATGGGGCACAAACTTTTAAAAATGCAGAGGGGGAAAAAACCACATAGAGGAAAGTGATCGATAATGTAGAGTGTGCCTAAGGAGAGTCACATGGAGAGAAAACATTCTCTCAGGCTTTCACAGAGAGCAAATTGGTCAAACAATGGCTGTGACTCAT
>NW_004529657.1:2352-3502 GCF_000260255.1 Octodon degus
CTCCAAGCATGAAACTACTATTACAAATTACCATCTGCAGTGCAGTTAGCTTAGTTCACAGGTATTCTGACATTGCCAGTCTTACACAAAACACAATACTATTATAGACTACTGGACTATATTGGAATATTTTGCTGAATTCATGCACATACAATATTTAAATGACAATGGAATACCCTTCTGTGACAAAACTATCCAAAAAAGGGGGATCCAAATGAATGACCACTTTGTATCTGTATATTCAAAATGGTTAGGATAGATATACAGCTGCATTTTTATAATTCAGTGATTAGAGAGATTTGTTCTAATGGTGTTTGTGGACAGGATAATGTCTGCATCTTTACAATGAATAACTGCTAAGACAACAATATGCAATGTATTAATTATTGAAACTGAGCTAATAACTGGTTTTGAAACTGTCTCATTGCTGTTTGTTTCTCTATAAAATTATTAAAAAAACTAAATGCATTGGTGACCTATCACTAAATGAAGTACAATTTATATATAACACTTTTGGTTTTTAAATTAAAATGATATATAATCTAGTTGCAATATTAGGAAAATTTTTAAAAACAAATAGAAATATTATTGAACAGGAGTAAATTTTCACAGATATATTTCCTTTAACATTCTTTAGTTTGAATTCTTTACACAATTTTAAATCTCACTATATTTTTGTATCTTGTTTTTCTAAAATTAGCATTTCACCATGAAAAATTCTACGTACAATTATACATTCTCAGAAAATATTGTGAATGATCAAATATCATTCTGCCATTGTACTTAGGAAGAAACAAGATTCAATTAATCATTTATTTTAGTCATTTTAGTTATTTCCACTGTTCGTGACTATAAATAATTCTGTGAGGTCCTTTCACCTATCATTTTTCTGTGTCCTTCTAATTATGTCTGTAGAACAAATTTCTAGAAATTACTACACCTGTTGTCAGTAAAATAGTAATGTCCTCTAGGCTGCAAAATCCCAAGGACATTTTTCATTCTTTTATTACCTCACTTCTTAGAAGTGCTACACCCATAACACTTTTTCACTGTAAATCCACAAATTTAGGGACTAGGGAGCTAGCTCAGTGGCGTAAACACCTGCCTGGCAAGCACAAGGTCCTGAGTTCAATCCCTGGTAGCAGAAAAT
>NW_004529658.1:0-630 GCF_000260255.1 Octodon degus
GGCGTTAAGGTCTCCTATTAAGATTGTGGTATTGGATATTAGATTTTTTATGTGTATTAATATTTTTCATAGTACTTGTGTGCTCCCATGTTTGGTGCATACATATTTATAATTGTTGCCTCTTTCTTTTGTGTTTTTCCTATAACTACTATGTAGTGGCCTTCTTTACTTTGTCTGATCATTCTTGGTCTGAAGTTCAGACAGTCTGCGTATAGGATTGCTACCCCTACTTTCTTCTGAGTTCCTGGGACATATAGTATTGTTTTCTATCCTTTGACTTTCAGCCTATGAATTTCTTTATGAGTGTATGTGTTTCTTGGATACACTATATTGTCGTTTTTTATTTTCTAATCCACTGTGCCAGTCTATTTTTTTTAATTGAGTCCATTTACATTGATGGTTATAATGAGATGTATTGCTTTATGTCTGACATAATATTTACCTGCTACTGTATACCTCTTTTTCTCCTGTGTTTAATTGTTTGCCCTATTTGGTGGGTTCTTTCTGTTCTCATTCATGTACTTGTGGTCATTTTGGTCCCTCTCCTGGATAACTTTTAGTAGTCTGTGTAGGGTTTGCTTTATCATCATGAAATTCTTTAGTTGTTCTTTGTCATGGAAGTATTTCACT
>NW_004529658.1:1190-1767 GCF_000260255.1 Octodon degus
ATTTCTTCTATGCTAGTGTCTTCTCCATTTGTTCTGAGTGGTCTCCGGCCCTGAGAATGCATTTTTCTCTTTCTTTTTGTCATTTTTGTATAGCACTGACCTCTGACCTTTGGTGCAGAGCTTTGGTGCAGTTGTTACCTTAGCACCAAAGATATCATTACCTTACTGATATTATTACCCAAGACAGATTATGTGGCTAAGACAGTTAGTGTTTTATATTTAAAGAACTACAATTAGCAACAATAATAGTGGGTAGTTTGATTTAGCAGTTGACAAACTTTTTTACCTAATGGGTTGGTATTTTACACCATAAGAGGAAACATTGTGATTGTATAGCTAAGAAGATATTAAATTGTGATTTGTATTTAAATTAGTTTCCCTAAGTTCTCTCTTATCTCCTCTCCTTGATGTATCTTGAGTTTTCCAGGCAGATTAGTTCCCTCCAGCTAGCTGTTGACTTCTTTCAATCAGGAAAGAGAAAAGATGCTCTCATAGATATGGGTCTAGCAAAGTGTCTCAGCTCACTGATTCCAGATCTACCAAGTTAGAACTAGTCCAGGTGGGCATGGCTTGGGTC
>NW_004529659.1:0-457 GCF_000260255.1 Octodon degus
CAACCAGCTTCTCAGGAAGTCAACTTCCATGAGGAGTATGCTGAGACCTCACCTCCAGGTAAGGGCGCCTGCTCTCCCCTCCTGGGACACTTTATGCACTGAGAACTCTGAGCCCAGCCTCAGGTCTTTGCTTGTGAGTTCCTGACTTGGCGTCACTGGGCCCCAGGTACTCTGCAGGTGTCTCCCTGTCCTCAGAGAACGTCCCTTAGACCTCAACACAGAAAAGAATCCCTAAAACCTGCTTACTCAGACAACTAGCCATCGCTCCTACTGGCCAGGACAAAGGGATTTCCCCACGGAGTTCCTCCAAACTGGGGTCCCTGTATTTTATTCCCAAGCTCATTGTGTTCTGTAGGTCTGCTGGCTGGTTCTTTGAATTTGGATTTCATTGGGAATTGCTAGCTCCTAAGTATTCCTGGTAACACTGCGTTCCTCCCAAGAGCAGCATGGGACCTGG
>NW_004529659.1:1097-1943 GCF_000260255.1 Octodon degus
GCCCAGGGTTCACTCCACTTATATTCTGAAGATTTTCTGCAGGGCTTGGAAAAGAGCAGGAATGCCACACTGACTTTCATCTTCAGGTCAGGCCAGGCACCGCGCCCTCGCGATTCCCTTTGGCCAGCTCACAGAGGAAGGGCCCAAGCCAGCTTGAGCCAAGGCGCCAAGGCCTAAGTACCCCACAAGAGGGAGGCACAGGAGGCCCGCAGCTGCAGGCTCACCAGGGTTTGGGCAGCTGGAGGAAGTTCATTCTGACCCATCTGTGAGCTCACTGTGCTCAGCAATAAGGTGCTACCACAGAAGAACGGCTTAGCCGTTTCTGCACTCAGCAGAAAGGGGAGAAGATGGGAATTCCCTGATGTGCTGAAGCCAGAGAGAAATCAATAGACACACCACCGTTTTAAAAAAGTTCTGGGTGCGGATGCGCTTGCATGAGGGGTTTCTGTCACCTTCCGTGCCGTGCAGTAGAGCTTGTATCACACCCGCTCAGCCGCGCATGTTGAATTGACCAAAGCAATGGTTATGGAGAAGCCTAGTCCCCTGCTGGTCGGGTGGGAATTTGTGAGACAGTATTACACTCTGCTAAATCAGGCCCCGGACATGCTGCATCGATTTTATGGAAAGAACTCTTCCTATGTCCACAGGGGATTAAATTCAAATGGAAAACCCGCAGATGCCATCTATGGACAGAAAGAAATTCATAGGAAAGTGATGTCACAAAACTTCACCAACTGCCACACCAAGATCCGCCACGTTGATGCACATGCTACCCTGAATGATGGTGTGGTGGTCCAGGTCATGGGACTGCTCTCTAACAACAACCAGGCTTTGCGGAGGTTCATG
>NW_004529660.1:0-2172 GCF_000260255.1 Octodon degus
TTTTGTACACATTTGATTTGGAATAGGTCTTGGAACTTAGTAAGGACTAAAGAGAGGCCAGAAATAAGCAAGTAAGGTCATTTGACAAATTTATTTATAGAAATTGCAAATAATATTGTATAAAATAATATATCCTTTATGTTCTGAACCTTAAATAATGTAGATATCTTTGAACAAAAAATTATCAAGAGTAGCATACTTTTGATATCAAATTTTTAAAGTGTTCTCATTATTGGCTGCTGGTTGGAAACACCCAAAAAACTCTCATCTGAGATCTAGTAGTTGATATAACTTCCATATTTTGAGTCAAAGCACCCAGTTCACTACCTGCCTACTGCCCATAAGTGTAGTCAACATCTCAGCCCCTCACATACCATCTTTTGCCTGTATTTTTACTTTAAATCACAGTTCTTACAAGTCAGCTTGTTCTCAACAACAACAACAACAACAAACAATGTGTCCAATTTTGAGCTCAATTCTTTATGGTTCTCTTCTCTGATACTCTGTCAAGTCTTAGCTGTTTTGATTGCTCTTAACTTTATTTTTGTCTCCACATCATGGTTCCGCTTCTGTGGGCTTTTCCCAGCTATTCAACCTCCTACAGTCCCCTTTCTTTCAGCTTTTCCACTTCAAGTGCTCACAAATGAAGTTTTACAGTTCTTGTGCTCTGCAAATGCCTCGATGAGGGGAGAAAAGTAGAGCAACACAGAAAACATCAGCAGGTGCTTTCTTTTTACTAAAATCTGTTTCTAAATCCTCCACAAATTTACTAACCCTCCAATATCTAAAAAAAGAAAAAGGTTTTTAAGAATTAACATGTTTTGTGCTTCTCTAATTGTCAAAGACTAAAATCTAGGCTTACCTATTTGCAGTATATTTTCTACCAGTTTCTACTACGCTTCTAACCTACTGGAACAACTCCCTAATCTGTGCTGATGCACCACCAGAGAAGCCCATGGCAGTGACTGGATCTGTTTTGTTCTCTGTCTTTTCCCCTTTTGCTGTCTCAAACCTCACCCTCTCCGATAAGTGATGATACCTAGAAGAGCAACTGGCCAGCCACATGCTGACCCTCACTGCTATTTTCTCTAAATGTTTGATGCATTTTCAAGATCAGATTGCACTGTTTCATTCATTTGACATGGAAGTGTTGGCAGCCAATGAAACCAAATTTGATCATATGTGGGAGGGTAGGATGAGGCCTCATTGAAATAAGCAGTCAGTCTCCCTCAGTCTTGAGCAAAGCATCCTGCTTGGACTCTATGGCTATTAGTCATGCTGGGCAACCTTGTGTCTTGCAACTTTGTAAAGGTACAAATAGAGGCCCTGACTGTTCTGTAGATCCTCTTCCCAACCAGGCAGACAAGCCAGCACTCACCCAGCTCTGGTCTTCTTGTCTATCTTTTCCTCATTCCAGTAGTTGTTTCTCCCTGGGTACAACAGATCACACTGAGAAACCAACAGACCCCTGCAGGAAGCTATGATTGATATCCCTTAAAATATTTTCCTGACCACTCTTTACTTCCACTAAAATTTTCCACAGCAATCTCCGTAAATAACAGGAATTACACAAGAGCTAATTCTGAATTTTCATTGCACTGATGCTATAAAAACTAAATCATTACACACATCAAATTCAAATGGGTCTGAGAGGATCATCATTGCTACTCTCATCTGTTCAGTGACTCTAGGATGGAAGTCACTTGCCTCCTTCATTGTCACACCTGGAAACTAGAACCTCCTTCAGCATGACATGAGAGTGAAACTAGAGATTCCTGAGCTATCTTGAAGTGGCCCTACTCCCCCATTAACTATGGGCCTGAGTTTAATCACAGGACTTTAATCTGAGACACAAAGTCTAGGACATGAGAGGAGATGTCTTCTCCACCTGAGGAAATGCTCTAAACAAGTCCATGAACAGCAAGCCTGCTGAGAATACTTCCATGGGGAAGGTAATGAAATCATGTTGATGTTTTTCCAACCGCATGGTACCATCTTCCTCCTCCTTTTTTTAAAATCTAGATACCATGAAATTTTGTTGAAAACATTAAGTTCAAGAAAACTATTTGGTATTATTCAGAAGAAATGAAATTTGAGTGACTGAGATTATTTAACTAATTTTTATGTTTCTGTATATTAATTTATAAAGAACATTTAATTATGTCTCATTCA
>NW_004529661.1:0-2341 GCF_000260255.1 Octodon degus
TTTTTTTTTCTTGAAACTGGTCAATAGAGTAAATTGTTTGGGTATTTTTCTGTCCCACAAGGTTCAGGTATCTTCAAAACAATAAAGAAGACATCAAGACTAAAGGCTGAGAGCCAAAAGGAGCAGATGTGAGTTTTCTTATTAGTAAAGTACGAGGGTTTTTTTTTAAAAAACTGCATAATCTGTATTTGTCATCCAGTAAACTCATCTTACTAGGAAAATCATAGTCAGAGTTCAAATGCAATCACCATTCTTTCAAATGTACAGTCAGCATTTTGGTACAGCACCTTAGCTTGCTTAATTTTATACTGTTATTACAATGTTGTAGCTAGTAGTAGCTCATGCAGCTGAGTATGTAGCGCCACAATGATTACCTCGGGCAATCAATTATGATTATTATTATTAAGGTGAATAATACCTCTAGACCAAGGATTGGCAAACTTTCCCCAGAAAATGCATACTAGCAAACATAGGGTTTGAAGTATTACACACACATAGCACTAATCTATTCAAGAAATACAAACATTACAAGACCTGAATTTCTTTTAAATAATCTTGGACATCTGAGCATGTAAGATTATTGTGACTTCAGAACTGTAGATCTCAAAGGAGATGAAATGAGTCTAAGTCATGCTCATGGTACAAGTGACAGTGCAGTACATGTGTCATAAATTCTTACTATTTAGGAGTAGCAGTAAATCAGCCAACAGCTTTCCAAGGACAATAACTTCAGTGAGTAAACTTTACACAAATAACTATATAAAGAAAAATTTACACGTGGAGGGTAGGTAGCTTGCCCCAAGTCCAGGCTACTTCAGCATGAAGGACGAACTCTCAGGCCAATTAATCTGCTGTCTGACAACATAATCCTACCCACCATTGTTCAAAGCAGGTGATAGATCTATACACAGCATATGGTTTCTTACCGCAGTTATGTCTAATATGTTGTCAAAGCATGTTTAAATATATTTTGTGGGTGTAATGAAAATCCGTTAGCAAGGATTTGAAACACAGCACTCAAAAGTGATCCATTGCCGCAATGAATATTAGAAAAGTAACTACAATTTGATGCATTTGTGCATACGTTTTAGTGTCAGACTATTCTGAAAACATGCTATTGGTGTGGTAGACATGCCAAAGAGGTCAATTGAAATGTACTATTTAGATTAGCTTAAAGAACATTTAAACATTATAAATAGTTTGACATTTAAAACATTGACAGACTTAAACATCGATAATAATAGTATCTTAAAATTAAAACATTTGTTTGCACAGTTAGATACGAAAATGCAACAAATTTCCAGACTTAAGTCTCAAAGAGATCCTTATCTAAGAAACTCAATTAAAAACATATCAAGTATTCTATTATGATTAGCTAGTCTAAAAATTTTCTACAAGTTTCTTAATTTTCTTTTCATCCTTACAGATCTAAGTAAGCTATAGTAGTTCTACTTTGATGAGATGAACTTCATTATATTTATTAATCAGAAAAAAAAATCTATTTTCAGTTGTCAAATCGCCTTGGCACTAATCAAAATGAATGTGATTATATAAATGAGCAAAGAGTATAGGAGGAACTGGAAGATAAAGTTAAGACTTCGAAGTTCCTTCTCTCAGAAGAATGAAAATATATTTGAGAGAGAATGACTGCCAGTGTGGTAGAAGTATTTGACGCAGGCCAGGAGGCACGCACTCACGGTCCATTGAGTATACCGATGTATTGATATGAACAACTAGGGAAGGGCTATATCCACCAGAAATGAATTTAAAGCCTCAAAACTCACCTGCAGAAAAGCTATGATATCCTATTTACAAACACTATTAGAGCAAACCCCTCTATTCATTAAGAGAATGTAACTATAAATCTATCCTAACCATTTTGAATATGAACTTTGAAGTTACATCTTTTTTGTTCAGAAAATAAGTAATTCTTTTTAGAATTGAAAAGAGAATTCCACTGATTTGTGATGTTGACATCTTTTTCATCTATCATCTAAGAATAAGAATGTTTTCAATGAATGATTAGTTGACTGTCTCTGCTAACCATTAAACTAATGTTCCTCAAAATCTGAGAAGCTACATAATATTGTAAAATCACAACATAGTTTGTGACAAGGCTGTGATTTCTCCAAAAGGTAATGCTTGTAAAATACTGAGATCCTTTCCTTGCTCTAAATCACCTACGTTGCAAAGAGGCATAAAACCTTTCAAAACTTCAATACTCTGGATTCATATTACATATTATTTACATTCATTTTTGTAAAAATAAAATTCATTCAGACTTCTAGGCTGACATTCAGAATTGGCTAAAATATTATGCTTAGTACTAACATTTTTTTTT
>NW_004529662.1:0-2328 GCF_000260255.1 Octodon degus
TTTAGTTCTAGCCCACTGAGCCAGAACTCTGCTGCTCCTCATGGTCATGGCCTATGGCCACTATGCTGCCATTATCCTAGGGAAATAATCAAAAGTATCTTCACCATATCAGAGTCATATCATTTAGGATTGAAAATTTAACAGCAACTTATATTCTGAACAGTGAGTTTCTAATACATATTGGTAAAGTAGAATACTTCATAGTCATCAGAATAGTTTATTTGGAGTGTTCTTAATGGCTGTATCATTAAGTAGAATAAGAATTAAAAGTAACATGCACAGAGGGATCTGGCCTGGAGTTCAAAAATCTTGTGTATGCTGTGTAAGCATAACAACTGATGAGTGGTACCATAGTCTCAGCCCTGGCACGAGTTGTGATAGATTTTTCTTACTTTTCTCATCTGTGTCTCCTGCTTTTTCTACCCAATTTCATAGTTTCTCCAAGGCAGAGGTCATAGGCAAGTCTCCTTCTGGCAGTCTCCCAGAATTCCCACAGTGCACAGCCAGCCAGTTCTCCCAAGTCTCCTGCTGGAGCTGCCTCCTCCCAGCCTCACTGACAGGGCTTAACGCTGAGAACAGTGCTTCAGCCTTGCCTGTCTCTCCCACTGGGGCAAGCCACAGATGCAAGGGTGTCCTGGGTTTGTTCTTCTACCCGCTGGGCCACAGATGCCCTCCTCAGATCCCAGCTGCAGCCCCACCTCATCCTGATGGGCTGGAAGGATTGTCACTCCTGGATCCCCTCGGAGTCTTGGCCTGACATCTGACTGGCCTCAGCCAGTGTGATCTACACCACAGTCCATGGTTCAGGCACTCCAGACTCACCCTGCCACAGCCTGCCCTTGAGGAGACAGCCATGTTTGTGCGCAACACATACAAGCCAGCAATGGCCATGCAGTTCAGTAAGGACACTGTGATGCAGGAAATCATAACCCTGTCTCTCTTGACTATGAGAGGTAGAAGGAAACGCTCTGCTGTGTAACGAGGGAGAAGAGAGTATGAATAGGTGCTTACCCATCCACACACTGGTACAAATGACCCAGACCTTTTACCCACTAGCCGTGGTTCCAGGCAGCTGGGAAGTCTTCTCATCACTGGCTAAAGATTCAGGACAGAGGTCCCTCCTCTTGAATGGCCATGGTTCTCTTGAACCCCAGAGATCATTTCTTCTTCTGCAAATAACAAAAGATTTTGTCTTCTGCGGTTACCGGGACACTGGCCTTCACTCTCATCATGCAGCATAAGATTACAGCCAAGGCAAGGAGCATGAGTTCTGCTAACAGTGGTCAAGCTTAAACCACACTCTCTTGGGGCAACACAATGGCTAACTCCCTGCAAGGTGGCCCCAGATTCAAACAGGGATTGGTGTCCACAACAAAAACGTATCATAAATGAGTTCCATTAATTTAGAAAAATAATAGGCACCTTCAAAATCTCCGAAACTAAAATGCACTCTTCACTGAAGTTTTCCTTATGATATCTTGAATTTTACATGGAATACAATTTGCTGTTTGTGAAATTTTACCTTAATCTTACTTTGTCGTTCATAGTTTCACATATGAAAATTATTACTGTTTTGAGGAACTTCATGCAAGAGAACTTGACTAGTTCTGCTATTTTTATCTCTAAGAGGATTCAAGATTTTTATAAGCATTTTTCAGTCAATGAATGCCCTCCTTGTACATATGAAAGTAGATATTCCTAATGCAAACATTTTAAGTACTGAACAGTAAAAATCAGAATATGCCAAAATTCACTTATAAGCCTGAAAGCGACTTTGAAGATGACTTTACCTAACCTAGTTATTTAGAAAGCAAAGGGCTTGCAAGGGGCCGGTTTCAGTGCCAAAGCTCATGTCAGGGCTCAGGGCTCAGGGCTCCACCCAGAATTCGATGCTGTGTAATTTGTCCATTGCTTCCCTAAGCCCAACTCTACACAACGTTGAAGAAAAACCAAGGAAAGGAAATATGAATCAAGAGCTGAAATCCCTCATCTTCAGGTTGAGATTCAGAATGCAAGCCCTAAACTCTCAACCTTTTCTGGCTTCGCATCTCCTCTATCATTTTATCTACTGATGAAACAGTAAAAATAGCCAGAGAGAAAGAATAAAATATTACTGCTCTGTGATATTCACAGAACCAATAGAGCAGGGTAGAGCGCTTCCTGCTTTCTGCATTACCTGAGAGAAGCCACCCCCGCAACACACATAGTCACCTTGAGGAGGTCACTGCACCTCTGCAGGACTGAGAGCCACTACACATGGCCTTGCTCTCTGTGAGCCATGCCTGAAGCTGGAAACATGGTGGGACTGAGGCAGCGTGTGGTCCCTGC
>NW_004529663.1:0-960 GCF_000260255.1 Octodon degus
GCTGAGAAAATTCAAGATTACCAAAATAAGTGGTTTGTCCAGCCAACACTTGAAGTAGGATTGTTATCTACCACACTTTGTGGGAATGTAGGAGCACCAGTTACCTACGATAAGCTCTAGTTAACTATTCAGCTGGGTTTCACAAACTCCCCTCTCTTCTTTGTCACATTTCACTTTCCTGATTCACACATTGCCACTCATCTCTCTCCCTTTTCATCTATTATTTTTTTAAGCTATACCCAACTAACTCTATCAAATTTAAGTTGAGTTAGTTTTTTTTAACCATAATTTTATTGAGAAACAAATAACAATGAGATAGGTGCAAATCCGATTAGTAGGTCAGTTTCAATAATTAATACATTGCATATTGTTGTCTTAGTGTTTATTCATTGTCCAAGATGCAGACATGATATCCTGTTCACACACACTATTAGAACAAAAATTTCTATTCATTGAATTAAGAGAATGTAGCTGTATATCTATCTTAACTATTTTGAATATACAGATACAAAATGGTCATTCATTTGTATCCCCTCTTTTTGTTCAGTTTTGTCATTTAACAGTTATAGGTGTGTGAATTCAGCAAGATATTCCAAAATAGTCAAGTAGTCCATAATAATAGTGGGTTTTCTTTAAGACTGGCAATGTCAGAAGTTGTTGACTTGAGCCTTTTACAGCTCAGCATATTGATATGACTTTACTTTTATACTTCATTTGTATACTTTTCTGCTGGACAGTTAAGACCAAGATAAAGCAAGACCTATATAATAAGAAATGTAGCTTTTGTATCTGATAAGGTCAGTCAAATACCTTCTGGATTTATCCTGCAGTTTGTAGATTTTTTGTCAGTGTCATCCATGTGGATGAGTCATGGCCATTGCTGGACCAATTTGCTCTCTGTAAAAGCCTGAGAGAATGTATTCTGTCCATATGACTCCCCTTAGGCACACTCTACATCAT
>NW_004529663.1:1485-2238 GCF_000260255.1 Octodon degus
CCATCCCCTTCCTTTTCAAACAAACATCTACCCGAGAGACAGTATGGCACCAACTGGCATGTCATGACAAGTAGCACATATTCAGAAGACCAGAATGACAGGCTGGGTTCTTTTGACCCTACTATTACACATTGCCATCTTCAGTGCAGTTGCTTAGTTCACAGATATCGGCATATATAGTTAGTCAGGGTAAGAATTCTACCAATCAACTGCTACCTTCAAAAACCATCTGAAGATTCTCAGGATCATTGCTTTATCCATCCTATACATACAAATGTATGACTTTGCCCCTGTCATATTTCCTAGCTTTTTTCCTTGCTCTCTCTTCATTGTCTAATCCTCAAGTTCTTGCTTTCCTTATAACTGTGTTATGCCTTTCTATTTTGTATTTCTTCTTTTGAGTTCTTATATTAGGGAGATGATACAATATTTAGACATGTGGGTCTGATTTATTTCACTTATGAGTATATCTTCAAGTAGCATCCACTTCAATGTAAAGGCTTCAAGTTTATCATTCTTTATAACTGAGTAATACTCCATTGTATAAAAATACCACATCTTTTTCATCCATTCCTCAGGTGATGATCATCTTTGTTGTTTCCAAGATTTGGCTATCACAAATTGTGCTGCTAGAAAAATAGGTACATATACATCACTATGATATGGTGTTTTCAGATCCTTCGGGAAAATTCCCAGTAGGGGAACAGCTGGTTTGAATGGGATTTCCAGTCCTAGTTTTTTAAGGAGTCTCCA
>NW_004529664.1:0-2068 GCF_000260255.1 Octodon degus
TCACACTTACTGAAGTTCAGGTGCAGCTCTACAAAGTTTGGATTTATCCAGCTGTGCCTGGCTTGGGTCTGGCTGCTGTGCTCAGCTCCTTCCCGCTGCTGCCCTTGACGGTGAACCTGTTGTGCCCCTGTGGCAAGATGTTCTGCTCCTAGACTAACTCGGTGGATCTATCCTCTACACTCTCTGCAGGGATTGCAGCTGCAGGTTTACACCTCAGGCATGTATGCCAGGGCAGTATTTGGTCCTGCTGGCGCAGGGTAGCAGGAAGCTCTCCCACGTACTCACCAGACCTGGGCTAGGACTAGGTCTGGGGGTTCCCGAAATACAGCAGAAAATCCTACTCAACGGGAGGGTTGGAGGAGGTGCTGTGGAGTGTTGGTGTGCGTCCCAAGGGGTTGGAAGAAGGTCCTGCCCACGCTTCGCCTGGGCTGGGACCTGTATTTGGTCCTGCTGGCGCAGGGTAGCACGAAGCTCTCCCATACACTCACTGGACCTGGGCTAGGACTCGGTCTGGGGGTTCCCAGAATGCGGCAGAAATTCCAACTCTGTGGGCGGGTTGGGGGAGGTGCTGCGGAGTCTTCATTTATTTTAAATCCCACTTTTTTATTCATTTTTTCTAACACTGAACAGAAAAGTTTTGATTTTTCTCTTAAATATAGTATAGCAAAGCAGAGCATGGCAATGCACACCTGTAATCCCAGCATGCTGGAGGCAGAGGCAGGAGGACTGAGGTGCATTTAAGGCCAGCCTGAAGGTCAAGGGCAAGCTGAACTACATAGCAAAAGCTTATCTCAGAAAAGAAAAAAAAGAACATTGATACCTCAGTTCAGAATGCCTTCTATTTGCAAAGAAGTCAGTTCATGAACAGAAGCATTCAGCAAAGCTTTGCTTCACCTGAAACCCTCCATCCACATCAGGTGGGGAACACAACCACAGCCATCTTCCCCGTGGGAACAGGGACTCAGCCACCTTCCCCAGACTCATAGCATGAATTAAATTTGTGAAGTGAACTACCACTGCACACTGGTTAAGACTCTGGCTAATCAAATCAATACATGAAGTATTATTCTATGACTTATTTTATTGCTTTTATCTATTTTTATTTTATTGCCTTGTCTGTAAATTTTTCACTTGATTCAATGTTTGTCAAGCATTTATTATATTTTCTATGTTTTTGTGCTATTTTGAGATACTTCATTGATCTATTCAAATGTGTCAGAACATACAGGAATACGGTTAAATAAGCCTGAACAATACAAAGATAACATTTATCCACTTTTAGTTTCTTTGAAGCCTTATAATTAAATCAAGAAGCTTAATATGTCTTTGAAACTTTTTAAAAAATGTGTTAATCTTGACAAAACATAAACAAAAAAGCCTCTTGCTCATGTCTGTGGATCCAGTATTAAACTATCAGTAAGAAATATTGTTTCATGTGTCTTCAACTTATTTTACACATATTTTCTATTTTTTTGAAAAGCATATGCATGTTTTATGTTGGCTAATGATACAAAGTTTTTGTAAAAGTAAATTTCAACTTTAGAAACTACATTAATGATAATATTTAACCTTTAAAATATATATTAATGATGGTGGGGTCCTAGCTTATTGGTATATAGGTCAGCATCTTTGAGTCCCTTGAGTTCAATCCCTGACACCATGAAATAAAGAAGAGTAGGTTAAGGTGGGAAGTTAGGTGAAGCAGCACAGAGGACCAAAAAGGTGCATGGTGAGGGAAGGGGGTGTAGGGGCCTAGATTTAGGTCTGACCCGAAGGGTTCCCCAGGCAAATGCCCAGGTCCTGCATCACCTTGCTGAGCCTTAGAGCCCTGACCTATGAAATAGGGACAATGAGAGTAGCTACCATAGAATCTGAGTGTGAGAGTGAAGCTGTTGTTCTTAGTGTGCTATATTAAATATGACAAATTAGCGGTCGTATTAGGGACAGGTCAAGCTGGTCTAATCCTCCTACATTTTCTTCTCTGCATTACTTGTGGAAAGCAGACATGATAGCTGTTACACTGTGGAACTGTGCACTCGACCTTGCTGTGATTAGCAGTGCGGAGCAT
>NW_004529665.1:0-529 GCF_000260255.1 Octodon degus
ATTTCATTGAAGAGTTTGAGAAAGTTGGCATTAAATATTTTGTACATGTTTTGTAGGATTCACCTGTGAATCAATCAGGACATGGGCTTTTTTTTTGCTGGTAGGATTTTAATTACATTATCACTTTTGTTTCTCATTATTGGGTTATCCAGAGTCTGTATATCTTCATGACTCAGCTTTAACATTTCAGATATACCTAGAATACTGTCAATTTACTTTGTGTTTTCTATCCTGTGAGCGTAAAGCTTTTGGAAGCAGGTATTCATGAATTTTTGAATCTAAGACTTGTAGGTTTAAATCTAGGATTTAGGGATTTAAATCTTTTCATTCATTTTTGCATAAATTTGAATTTTTTTCTTTTTATTAGCTTGACTAGGGGTTCATCAATTTTTTTATTCTTTCGAAGAACCAACTCTGATTCCTTTATTCTTTGTATTGTTTTCTTCATCTCCATTGTACTCATTTCTGCCCTAATCTTTATGCTTTTGTACCTTCTTTGGGCTTTGGACTTGATTTGCTCTTTTTCTTA
>NW_004529665.1:1574-2155 GCF_000260255.1 Octodon degus
TGAGGTGTTGTGGGGACAACTGCACACAAAACATAATATGCACCTTTCCCTTAACAAGTATATAGTGACATTCTTTATCTCTTTAAATGATTCTTTGCTTGAAATTGGTATTGCCAGAAATCAGAATAGCTACTCCTGTGGCATCATGAAAATGAATAAACATTTGATGTAAGTTAAATGTGGATTCATGTGCTAGAAGAATGTTGTCTATGTAATAGATATTGTATGCAGATGGATAGGCCTGCCGTACTGAAAGAATGGCTGCCACCACACACTCATGGCACAGGGTTGGACTATTCACCATTCCTTGTGGTAGACAGCACCATTGGAAGCAGCAATAGGGGCCTGATTATGTTTAGAGAGTAAATTAACACCAAAATATTTTTATGTTCATGGTGGAGAGGGATACAAAAGAAACAGTCTTTTAAATTAATCACCATAAGGAAAAAATCTAAAGCAAGGCTAAAGGACCTGGAAATTCCTGCTGCAGTGTTCCCATAGGTGCCATGCTGGTATTGACTGTCCACAAATCCTTTAGCAATCTGCATCTTCCTTTATTTAAATTACAAACACTGGGGTAT
>NW_004529666.1:0-2318 GCF_000260255.1 Octodon degus
ATATCTTTTGCTACCTATTGAATCTAATGTTCCTTAACTCAATTATAGGTGAAATTTTCACATTCCTTTTCTTGCCCATGGGACCCATTATTCAATATTGTATTTTTGTGCCCTCTAGTAAACAGCATGCATAACACTATTAGCTGTTTTCTAGGCAGTCCCTAAACAAACATGCCTTGAATCAAATGGACTAAAAGTTCAAGATTGTGTGGTTTTAGAAAAGTATAGGAATACAAATCTGCTTCTTGCCCCTTAGCAATAAGCTTGGAAAAACCGATCGATTATAATGGAGATATGGAGGCATATAAGAAAATACCATTTCTTAAGCATGGCCAGGTAATCTTAGAGGGAAATTAATAAGAAGACCTTGGACCTTTTCAAAGAGTGTGTTAGAAGTAATCATTGAAAGAGAGGTAGGAGTCTGAAATCTGGGACTGCACTGGAGATTCTGTATCTCCAACATAAATACTCAGGTCATGCTGATGCCATTGATGCCTCACCCATTCAATATGAGGAAAGACTGGAGCAAGGTTAGAAAAGATCCAGCACTCTGGAAGGCTGAGGCAGGAGGATGGCAAGTTTATGTCCCACCTGAGTGAATTAGCAATTTAGTGGAGTGATTTTTGTTTTGTTTTATTTTGTTTTGCGGAACCAGGGATTGAACTCAGGTCCTTGTGCTTGCCAGGGAAGTGCTTATTCTACTGAGCCATCTCCCCGGCCTCTATTGGAGTGATTTTGGTTTTGTTTTCTTAACATTGTTTTTAGACAGCCTCACTATAATTTAGGCTGGCATTAAACTTGCGATGTACTGTAGTTCAGGCTGACCTCAGACTGGCACCAGTCCTCCAGTGTCAGCCTACTGAGTGCAGGGATTGTAAGTATGTACCACCACACTCAGACTTTTGAGAGTTTTCACAGGTGTGAAGCTACTCTGTGTGCCTATAAGCCCATCCTCAGTTCCACATTTCAATCAGTAGTGAAGGCAATAATGAAAGTGAAAACTCTGTGACACTTGTAAATAAGGGTGGAGGTTTTATAGCCAAAGCCCCAGACTGATCTTTATATTATTTTCTAAATTCCATTGTAAAATGAATTGGATGTGATAAAGTGCGTATCTTTTTTTTTTTTACTGTTTAGGAAAGGGTCTACAGGGTGTTCAGGGTCTCACTACTAGATCAGATTTGTAGTGATCCTCCTGTTTTCAGCCTCCCAAGAGCTGGAATTACATGTGCACACCAGCATGCTCAGTCTCAATTGCCATCTCAGCGTGCCCCCAGGGCAGAGCTGGCATGGCAGGTCCAGGGATTGAACCCCCAGCCCCTGCACCTGCTTGCAAGTACTTTAATCTGCTGAGCTATTTGGCCAGCCCTTCAAAGTGTATATCTTAACCAACAGCCACAGGGAATCTCAGACTTTTGGCGGACTTGCATTTTTGTTTTCCATTTTGCCATCTTTGGCAGTTGATAGTTTAGCCACAGCCATATTACACAAGTCTGACTCTTCCTTCTTACCCTTATGTGGACTATTTTGTGTCTGTTGCTTTGGATGCATTGGTTAAATATGTGACAGGTGTTGGTGACTCACTGAGATGGACACTCAGGGTGAAAAGCTATGCTTTCAGGTTGCTCCTCAGGACTTCAGCAAATCCACTCAGGGCTGGGGGCCCAAGCTTCTGGAGTTAGGCAGTCAGGAACTGCAAGAAACATGCCTCCTCTACTGGGATTTCGCTCAGGGCAGATACAAGTAGAAATCAAGGGCATTATAAAAATCTAATTTAGAGGACTACATGATACATACTAAAGAAAAACATCCTTAGAGCTAGATATTTGCAAAAAAGAAAGGGCAAAGAGATGGCAGGGAGGAGAAAGGGAAAAGGTAACAAAAGGTAATGAGATGTGTTACATATGTGGGCCAACTCCCCATGATGAATACAAACATTATATGCTGCAAATATGGACTTATAAAAATGCAAATTTAAAAAAATATGTAGATAATACTTTCCTGCAGTTAGCATTTTCTGAGTATTGGCAGACTTCGATTTAACTGCATGTAATCTTTTCATGTCAGTCTGCCTCTGTGTGTTAACAGCATTTCTTACTTGAGTTGTTATTTTATCAATTATACTGTTTCTCTGAGGACAGAAACTCTGCTGAGAACTTCACCTCCTTACAGTATTATTTTCTTCTTCACTCACAGCTTTGAATTTCAGTGGTTCTGGCACTGATCCTTGGCTAATTGTACCTATTAACCCTTCTGTTCTATGGCTTAAAATCAATATCCATTTTTATTAAAGATTCAGGAAAGTGACTCTGACAAAT
>NW_004529667.1:0-464 GCF_000260255.1 Octodon degus
ATCTCACTCCAAAAAGAATGGCTAACATAAAAAAATAAAATCAACCGACAACAATGTTGAAGAGGTGGTGGAGAAAGAGTGAACATTCTCCACTGCTGGTGGGCATGTAGACTGGTGAAACAATTTTGGAAATCAATGTTGATTCTCCTTAAAAATGTAGGACTGGAAATCTCATTCAAACCAGCTATCCATCAACTGGGAATTTTTCCAGAGGAACTGAAAACGTTACATCATAATGATATATGTGTATGTATGCTTAGAGAAGCACAACTTGTGATAGCCAAATCTTGGAAACAACCAAGATGCCTGTCACCTGAAGAATGGATGAGGAATATGTGTTATTTTTATACAAAGCGGTATTGCTCAGCTTTAAAGAATGATAAACTCAAAGAATTCATGTTTAAATTCATGTCACTTGAAAATATACTCATAAGTTAAACAATGCATACTGACATGTGTAAATA
>NW_004529667.1:1399-2203 GCF_000260255.1 Octodon degus
ACAAACTGCGGTATAGGGTTTCAGTTTAAATCCTGAGGGATTTGATTGACCTTATCAGATACAAAAGTTACATTTCTTGTTATATAGCTCTTGCTTTATCTTGGTCTTAACCATCCAGCAGAAAAGTATGGAAATGAAGTAAAAAAAGTAAAGCCACATTAATATGCTGAGTTATAAAAGGCTCAAGTAAATTTGCACATTGACAGTCTTACAGAAAACCTGCTACTATTATGGACTACTGGACTATATTGGAAGATTCTGCTGAATTCAAGGACCTACAATATTTAAATGACAATTGAATGCCCTTCTCTGACAAAACTAAGCAAAAAATCGGAATAGAAATGTATGACCATTTTGTATCTGTATATTCAAAATAGGACAGTTATACAACTCCATTCTCTTAATTCAATTAATAGAGAGGGCTTTTATCATAGCGCTTGAGACAGCATATCACATCTGCATCTTGTTCAATGAATAACCACTAAGACAACAATATACAATGTATTAATTATTGAAAATGTGCTAGTAATCAGTTCTGAAACTGTCTCAGTATTTCTTTCTCAAAAAAATTATTACAAAACAACAATATCCCACTAAAGACCCTGCAGGTGCAAAGACACAATCAACAATGGATACTGCAGACAACTTTAAATTTGTTAACATATTTGAACTGGATTTGTTCCTTGAAAATCATAAACTACCAGAACTTATCAATATGAAATAGTAATCTGAATAATCATATACTAGGAAATAAATTGAACTCTAAAATTTTGTTGTTTCTTTTGGCGGTGCACGGTCTCACTG
>NW_004529668.1:0-1295 GCF_000260255.1 Octodon degus
GGGTGGGCTTGGGTTCTGAGGTTGCATTTTATTCCTTCTCGTCATTTTGTGTAGCACTGTCTTCTGACCTTTGTTGTAGATCTTTGCTGTAGTTATAACCTTCGCACGTACTGAAGTTCAGGTGCAGCTCTACAAAGCTTGGACTTATCCAGCTGTGCCTGGCCTGGGTCTGGCTGCTGTGCTCAGGTTCTTCCTGCTGCTGTTCTTGAGGGTGAACCTGTTGTGTCTCTTTGACAAGTTGTTCTGCTGCTGGACTAGCTGGGTGGATCTATCCTCTACACTCTCTGCAGGGATTACAGCTGCAGGGTTACACCCAAGGTATGTATGCCAGGCCTGAGCTGTGCCTGGAGGGGGCAAGGTGGAGTAGGGGGGAGAGGAAGCTCTCCCTCACACTCACTGGGTTTGGGCTAGGACTGGGTCTGGGGGTTCCCGGAATGAAGCAGAAATTTCCACTTGGCAGGCAGGGTTGGGGAGGTGCTGTGGAGTGGTGGGTGGCGTCCCAAGGGGGTGGGAGAGGGTCTGTCCCATGCTGCGCTTGGGCTGGGACTGGTCCCGCTGGCGCAGGGTAGCAGGAAACTCTCCCACACACTCATCGGACCTGGACTAGGACTGGTTTTAGGGGTTCCTGGAACGCAGCAGAAATTCCTACTCGGTTCGCGGGGTGGTGGTGGTGCTGCGGAATGGTGGGGGGCATCGCAAGGGGGTCGGAGAGGGTCTGGCCCATGCTGTGCCTGGGCTGAGACTAGACCGCCTGTGCAGGGTAGCAGCAAGCTCTCCCACACACTTACCAGACCTGGGCTAGGACTGGGTCGAAGGCTGTATATAAGGTTTTAAACAAGAAAACAATGGTTTTCCATGTTATAGTTTCTTGGACAATTTTTAAAATTATTATTTTTTAGCAAATACAAATGTTAAAAAAATGGAGATGGTGCATAGTTTCACTAAGCAAAATGATAAGAATTTGACAGTGGTTGTTGTATTGCATGATGTTATTTTAAAATTAGTTGTTTACATTACAAAATAGAGACATACAAAATTGGTTTAAAACAAAAAAGATAAGAATTTAAAAAGGAGGGAAGAACAGATAGCTCGGTGGTGTGAGCACCTACCTGACAAGCTCTAGGACCCAGGTTTTTCCCCCAGTACTGCATGTCATGCTGACCCTGTGCTGTGCTGGCCCCTGAAATTGGGCATGGCATGCCTATAATCCCAGTCTGGGGAGGCTGAGACAGCAGGACCACTATGAGTCTGAGCTGCGTAGTGAGACCCTATACCAAATAAATAAATAAATAAAT
>NW_004529668.1:1395-2099 GCF_000260255.1 Octodon degus
TTTTTGTACTTTAGTGAAGTGTCTCCAGTGTGTTCTGGGTCTCACTGCAAGATTGGATTTATAGTGATTCTCCTGTTTACAGTCTCCCAAGTTCTGGGATTTAGGTGTGTGCCACCACACCCTATCTCAATTTCTGTTTTAGATCAGCCCGGGGGTGCGACTGGCTCAGCAGGCCTGGGGATTGAACCCTAGCCCCTGCACCTGCTGGCAGGTGCTTTAATCTGCTGAGCTGTTTGGCTGGCCCTGCTCCTTTCAATGGACCAACAGAAAGTAACAGTACAATTATCTATGCTAATATATATATATATATATATATGTATTTCGTATGTAGATATATTATATATCTATAATTGTTTCCCCTTCTTTCTGTTGTTCTTTTTCCTCAGTCCAGTTATTCTTCCCTTTGAACAGATTCTTTCCCTTTCATAGTATCTATTTTACCTTTCAGATTGAATTTACTCTTTCAGGTTTTTACGCTAGCGAGTTAATAAGATGTTAGCATATGTGGGTCTGATTTATTTCACTTCTGAGTATGGTCTCTACTTGCATCCATTTGCCTATGAAAGCCTGGAGCTTGCTTATTTATTTATTTTTGTGGCTGGCTCATCCTGCCCTGGGGGCAGGGCTGGTGCCTGCCTAAACTTGCCTAAGCAGGTGCTTTAGAATGCTGAGCTATCTTGCTACCCCCTTGAATTTATATATAT
>NW_004529669.1:0-529 GCF_000260255.1 Octodon degus
CAAATAAATGAAAATGCAGATACAGCACTGGAACTTGGGGAATGCAAAGAAAACAGTCCTAAGAGGAAAATTTATAGTGGTGAATTCTCACATTAGGAAAGCAGAAAGAGCCCAAATAAACAATCTTATGCTGCATCTTAAGTTTCTAGAAAAATGAAGAGTAAGTCAAGCCCAAAGCCCAAACAAAGCAGAATTAGGGCCAGCCAGATAGCTCGGCAGACTAAAACACCTATTTAGGCAGAGCACAGGGGTTGGTGGTTTGATCCCCAGCGTGCCGTGCCAGCTCTGCCCCAAGCGGGCACACGCCTGTAATCCCAGCACTTGGGAGGCTGAAAACAGGAGGATCACTATGAGTCTGATCTGTGTAGTGAGACCCTGTAGACCCTGTACTAAATATATACAAATAAATAAATAAATAAAAGTAAAATTCCTGCAATAAGGAATGAAAAGTGAAAAGTCACTACTGATCCTTTAGAAATTCAGAAAATCAATACCTACTTTGAGAATCTTTACTCTCACATGATGGAAA
>NW_004529669.1:924-1915 GCF_000260255.1 Octodon degus
AAAAAAAAAAAAAAACTACCAGAAACAGAACACATAGCAAATCACCAAGAGAATTATACACCACAACCAAGTGGGATTTATATTGGGAATGCAAGGATGGTTCAGTAATATACAAACCAAAAATGTAATATACCACATTAACAGAGCCAAAGACAAAGAACATACAATCATCTCAATAGATGCAGAAAAAAAAAAAACACTTTTTACAAAGTTAGCACTCATTCATGAGAAAATCAAAATACATGGTCTTTATCTCAACCTGATAAAAGACATCTATGACAAATCAATAGCCAACATCATACTAAATAGAAAAAATCTGAAAGGTTTTTTTTATTATTATTATTTTTTAGAGAAGGACCTACACGGTGTTCAGGGTCTCACTACTAGATCAGACTAGTAGTGATCTGCCTGTTTATAGCTTCCCAAGAGCTGGGATTACAAGTGTGCGCCACCATGCCCAGTCTCAATTGCTGTCTCAGCACGCTGCAGGGGTGGGGTCAGCATGGCAGGCCCAGGGATCAAACCCCTGGCCCCTGCACCTGCTTGTGGGTGATTTAATCCACTGAGATATTTGGCCAGTCCTTGAAAGTCTTTACTTTAAAATCAGGAACAAGGGCTGGTGAGATAGCTCAGTGGACTAAGCACCTGCTTAGGCAAGCATATGGACTGGGGTTCAATCCCTGGCACCACATATGCTGGCTCCACCCCCGGGAGTACTGAGCCATCTGCCAAGACCAGACATGGTGCCGCATGCTAGTAATCCCAGCACTGGGGAGTCTGAAAACAGGAGGATCACTACGAGTCTGAGCTGTGTAGTGAGACCCTGTACCAAATACATTAAAAAAAATTCAGGAACAAGACAAGGATGTCCACTGTCACCACTCCTGTTCGATATAGTTCTGGAAACATTAGCCAGAGCAAACAGACAAGAGAGAAATAAAAAATAATGATAGGAAAGGAAGTGAAATTATCACCATGGGGCTGGTGAGAT
>NW_004529670.1:0-453 GCF_000260255.1 Octodon degus
GATAAATGTCCTTGATGATCACAGTTGCAAAAACAGCCAATAAAATAGTAACAAATCAAATTCAGTGTCATACTGAAAGGGTCACCCATCAGCGTCCATTAGAACCTGTCCTTTAATGCAAAGAATAGTCAACATGTGCAATTGGGTGCATGGGATACCTCATAGGAACAAAATGAAGAGCAAAAACAGTACCACTCTCTCAGTAGAGACAAAAAAGGCAGTTTAAAATTTAATTTATTTTCATGGCAAAAATTGTTACTAAAGTAGGTACTTTAAAGAACCACAGCACAGTACAGACCATTAAATTAGCCCAGAACTAACATAATTTTAAGTGATAAAACATTCAAACTCTTCTATTCAGAGACAAGATGGCTGCACTTACCATTTCTTTTTTTTTTTAATGTATTTGATCCAGGTCTCACTACACAGCTCAGACTCATAGTTTCAGCCTCC
>NW_004529670.1:1443-2059 GCF_000260255.1 Octodon degus
GCAAAGCAGGCCTGAGAGAAAAGCCAGAAGAGCTAGCCTCAGAAGTGCCGTAGGGGTGGAGCCACATAAAGAAGGTGCTCTGAATGGTCCACAGGGAACTGCAGAACTTAAAATTTGCCCTTCTGGACCTTCCTTGGACTTGTTTTGGTCCCAGTTGTTTGTATCCCTCTTAGCTGTGTATCCCTTTTGGCATGGCAATGCTTATCTTGTGCCTGTGAATGTTGGAAGCATTTAAATTTTCATTTGTGGAGGGGCTCACAGCTAAGAGTTTGCATTAGATCTTGGAAACTTAGGACTTGGACTTTTCAGTGTTGCTGAAACTGGTAGGACTTTGGCAACTCTTAGAGATGGACTAAAATGTCTTGCATAAATGGTTGTGCATGAGTCTTTGGAGGGGAAGGGGTAACATGTTATGGTTCTAATACAATGTTCAATTTGTAAAATGTTTAAGCATATCTGTGTACCTGGAAATTGGCTTAAAAAAAGTATGTGTCTAGTTGCCAAGTTGACAAGGGGTGGATTGTGTTAGTTGATACATTGTGTCAACTTGGCTGAATCAGCTCAGGCAGTTCTCAGCATGGGGGCCTAGCCCTGCAGGTGGGCAGGGCCCAGGAAT
>NW_004529671.1:0-536 GCF_000260255.1 Octodon degus
GTCTTATTTAAAAATTTTGAATCAATTATTTCAATTCTAAAATTATATATATGAAGAATATTTCTGCTCGTAGTTTTTACCAAAAATCAAAGCTGCTCCTCACCTCTAGGGTTACCTGCTATGCTTTTCTTATGACAAATGGAATTTATCCTCATAAATTAGTGTTCTAAATATCTTACTATAAAGATAAGTAAAAAACTGATACATTTTTGACAAAAGAATATTTATATTATATATTGTGTTTACAAAATTACTAGCATTTTCTCCACACTGCTCTGACTCTGCTTTGCTCTTTTATCACTATGTCTGGGAAGTTATTCATTGTGTTGATATATGGATCTGTATTAGCCATTGAAGTGGCATGTAGCGTTTGTTTTCCATTTGTAACAGGACTCATATAAGCTCCCCTAACATTAGACATTTAGATGAACTCTTACATTTCTCGTATGAATGTGAATATTGTTGAAGAAGATAAATCTACTATTTATGCAAAGTCTGTAAGGCAATTGCTAGCATTTGAGTTCTAATTTATGTTT
>NW_004529671.1:1201-2043 GCF_000260255.1 Octodon degus
CTGTCAGGTTTGCTGCCTTGCTTCATAATATAATTGGAGTCCTGAGAACATTTCTGTAGATTGAAACCTGCAGTCTTCATCGAGGTTCATCATTCACAGGGCATCCAGTCTATCAGTTTGTCCCTCGTCACACATAGTATATGTTTATAATGAACTCTAGCCATATTCGGAGGGTCTCAAATCCTGAAGCAGAAGGAGCCTGCGAACAATTTTGGAACACTGAAAAATGCATGTGATAAGCTTCAGGTGGAGAGAGTCCCAGCTGCAGTGGCCCTTGCCATGGGCCTAGTGCATGTGCCCGAATCAAACAGGAGTAGTTGGGCACAAGACTCTGCAGAGGAGCCCAAGGGGTCGGTGGCCTTTGTCAGCAGGCAGCAACGGGCTCTGCACCAACATCCCCTTTAAACTTCTGTGAAGCAGAGTCTGACTGCTTGGCTCCTCCTGTCCAACTGGAAAAGCACAGTGAGGTGGAAGAACCTGCCAAACAAACTCGACAAAAGCGTCTGTCTCAGAGCTCAGGCCTTTGTGGAGCTGAAGCAGGAGTGTCCCTGACATCTAGGGATGGCTCCCTGCCCCCAAGGAAGCAGGGCTCATGTAAGGAGTGGAGGACTGGGGAGGGGCAGCAGGTCTTGTCCCCCCACCACACGAATGTATCAGCTATTTCTTTTAAATTTATTTTTTAATTTTTTAATGAATATGAAATAATTATAGAAAATAACAGCATGGGCTTTTGTAAATACATGGTGAAGCTAGAGACTACACGGGGAAGTGAGATAAATGAGACCCACATGTGAGCACGTCAGCTCATCTCGCTAGTGTGAGAGAACCTGAAATAAGTGAAA
>NW_004529672.1:0-1096 GCF_000260255.1 Octodon degus
AACAGAAATTATCCCATGCACATTATCTGACCACAGTGCAATGAAACTGGAAATAAATGACAAAAGAAACCAGAAAAAAATCTTAAATACATGGATTTAAATGACACCCTACTCAGCAACCAATGGGTCAGAGATGAAATTAAACAAGAAATTCAACAATATCTACAATTCAATGAAGTTACAAGCACAACTTACCGGAATTTATGGGATATGATGAAAGCATTTCTCAGAGAGAAATTCATAGCTTTGAACTAACACATTAAGAAAACAGAACGGAACAAAGACCCTAATGCTGCACGTTCAACAACTAGAAAACGAAGAGCAAACCAAACCCAGAGCACAAAGACAGGAACAAATTATAAAGATTAGAACAGAAATTAATTTAATTGAAACAAAGAAAATGATTTAAAAAATTAACAAAGCAAAAAGTTTGTTCTTTGAAAGATTAAATAAGACCAATAAGCCCCTAGCTAACCTCATCAGAGGAAAGAAAAAATTCTAATACAAGCAATAAGGAATGAAAACGGTGTAATTCGCACAGACTCAGTTGAAATTCAGAAGATTATCAATAGTTAATTTGAGAATCATTGCTCTCACAGAATAGAAGACACTGAAGAAATGGACGGATTCCTAGAAAGGTACAAATTACAACTGAATCGACAAGATATAACCACCCTCAATAGCCCAATAACAGCCAATGAAATACGAGATGTAATTAAAAACCTGCCGGCAAAGAAAAGTCCAGGACCGGATGGATTCACAGCTGAATTCTACAAGACATTTACAGAGGATGTAGTCCCTATACTCCTCAAACTCTTCCATGAAACTGAAAAGGAAGCAATTCTCCCAAAATCATTTCTGGAGACAAGTATTATACTGATACCTAAACCAGGGAAAGACTCAACTAAGAAAGAGAACTACAGGCCAATCTCCCTCATGAACATAGATGCCAAACTCCTCAATAAAATACTAGCAAATAGAATACAGCAAATCATTAAGAAGATCATACACCATGACCAGGTAGGATTCATCCCAGGGATGCAAGGATGGTTCAATATTTGAAAATCGATCAATGTAATATACTATATCAATAGAG
>NW_004529672.1:1483-1963 GCF_000260255.1 Octodon degus
AAGGAAAATTACAGTACTCTTAAAAAAGAGATTGTAGAGGATTTCAGAAAATGGAAAGATATTCCATGCCTCTGGGTAGGAAGAACCAACATTGTGAAGATGGCCACACTCTCAAAATTGCTGTACAGATTTAATGCAATCCTTATGAGACCACCACCACCGTACCTCACAGACATAGAGGAATCATTCCTAAACTTTATCTGGAACTGGAAAAGATCTAGAATAGAAAAGGCAATTCTGGGAAATAAAGACAAGTAGGAGGCATTACAATTCCTGACTTGAAATTATACTACAAGGCTACTATGATAAAATCAGCACGGTACTGGCATCAAAATAGACCTGAGGATCAATGGAATAGATTGGAAGACGCTGAAGTCCCTACAAACACACTCAGGCAACTTATCTTTGACACAGGGGCCAAACATACTCACTGGAAGAAAGATAGCCTCTTTAACAAATGGTGCTGGAAAAACTGGCTCT
>NW_004529673.1:0-2310 GCF_000260255.1 Octodon degus
CACATACAGGAAGGAGCCCATGGATGTTAGTTTTCATTCCTTCCACCTGAAATGGAATGCAGGGACATTTTTTCCTTGCTGTGTACACTTCCAAGAGAAGGTTTTGAGAACCATCTTCCGTGTTCATGAAGGTGTGAAGAGGCACTTTGTCTTCTTTCAGCTTTTAGAATATTTTGTATCATTTTCGCACAAAGAAATAATTTAAAATTTCTTTAAAGTACATGCTTTAATAAGCAGAGGTATCTCTTCTAAGTGGTGAATGGCTCTACTTAGTCGCAATTTGCATATATGCAATCCTTGGATTTGTAATATATACTGCAAACATGTCCTTCCAAGATGCTGCGTTCGCACTGTGTCTAAGCTATGTTTATTTTTAAGAGTTTCTTCCTAGTTGTTCTTGTGCAAGTAAAGGCCAGCATTTCCCTTGCATTTCAGTCCTGATGACTTTTGTCCACTCATTCCTGTCCACATGAAGGACTGTGTTTTGCTGTTCCCTTTTTATCTCTAGTAGATTCTAGTTTAGTGGGCTCTCCGACCGTGATCCTAGAGTGCTGAGAACTACTGCATTGGTAGTAGGGTTCATGAGCTGTGTTCGAGGATGTTGTTTGTTGAATTGTTCAAGATTTGATCTTCATGAGGCTTGATCTGAGAATGAATTTCGGGATGCAGAGCAGCTCTCAGCGGTGAAGATAGGTTTCCACAGGGTGCAGGGAACACCTGCTGAGGGCCCTACAGTGTCTCATGCTGGATGAGGCCTTCTGTCCTCTTCATTTCCCAGGATGGCATCAACCACTCCTGATTCCTCCTGATCAGTCAGGATGGGTTGCTCTTAGTCCACTTGATGGTCAGATCCCTTTCTGCGACCCAGAAATTCCTCACTCGATCTCATCTCTGCTGTACTGAGTTTTCAAATGGAACCCACTTGGAATGGGCAGGCTTTTGTTCCTCTGTGACTCTCTTCTCTGATCCTGTGCCCTGAAAACCACCAGCTACCTGAACTCTGAATCTTCTTCATGTCCTAAACTATGAGCTTTTTCTACTCTAACATTCTGTTCCTTTTTATGTGTGTGTTTTTTCTCTATGTTCTGTCCTCTCTCATCTTACTCCTATCTCTTTCTTTGTTCCTCTTAAAATTTAGATTGCCCTACACCTTTTATGTTGAGCAGAGAGAAATGCTGTCTTCCATTACTATCAACCCTGCTCTCACTCATTTATCCAGGATGGTTCTAGTAGATTCTGTCCATTGATGTGGGAGCTCCTCACTCTCTTCTCAAGGAATGTGAAAACTTACATCATCTTCCTCCCGTGTTCTTAGTTTCTGCGCCCCTAAAATGCAATGCTTCAAACCATCTCCCTAGTGCTTTGTGGATATGGTCCTTTATGTCTGGTGGACTACAAGGTGGAATTCTGAGACTCTCCATTGTTCTGAGCTGGAATCCCAAACTGCTCCATGTATTTCTTTTCCCACTCTTTGTTGTTGTTTGGGGGTATTTGTCATCATGCTTATTGAGGTACAATTTGTATAATGGAAATTCCACCCTATTTTCTTCTTCAGTATTTTAAAATGGGCATGCAGGTGGCTGCAGTAAAATCAGGAGAGATGTTGCTTTCATTTCCTAGATGGAAAGCATCAAACCTCCTAAGAGAGAGGCAACACTGAGCAGCTTATGTGAATTTTGAATTTTCAAACTCTTTAAGTCAAAAGACCACCTGTTGTTATTTTTTTAAAAAGAGAAAAAAAACAGTAAAAAATACAAATGATACAGAACTGCACTTAATAATAGAAATTCAGTAAGAGTTATATTGTATAACATTGTCTTCACATTATTTGCTTAGATTACCATATATAAGCATGCAAACTTGATGAAAAGATGTTCAAATAAATTAGGAAGTAGACAAGAAATCTAAGCATTAACTGTTGCTTTCTGTAGACCAGCACAAATCATCAGTACAATTACTCACATTATCCTGTGTATAGACAAAAATACATCTTTTCCTCTTCCTTTGATTTTTTTGTCCTTTTCCTCATCCCAGTTTTTCTTTCCTTTGAACAGACTCTTTCCCCTTCAGAGTATCTATTGTACCTTTCAGGGTTTATTTATTCTTTTGGATTCTTAAAGAAGTGAGACAGCATAATTTTTGCACATGTGGATCTGATTCATTTCACTTACGTGTACGGTTTCTAGTTGCATTCATTGACCTATAAAATTTCAAGTTTACTTTTATAGCTAAGTAATACTCCATTGCATAAAAATACAACTTTTTGATGCATTTCTTGGTCGATGGGCATATGGGTTGTTTCCAAGATTT
>NW_004529674.1:0-2116 GCF_000260255.1 Octodon degus
CACTTTACTAGATGATGCAGTGGGAGTTGGGGAGCCTGCATCAGCTGGTTCATGGGAAGGCCACTGATTTTGCACCAGGGCTGCAAGGATCTGAAAATGCAATGAGAGAAAACTCTGCTTCCAGGGCCACATGTCTGCCACATTCACGCTGTGTATTGGCGTAAGGCCTCAGCCCCTCTCGACAGACAATGCTTGAGCCTCAAGACATGGTAGCTGATCTCTCCAAAAGCAGTCAGTCCAAGAGACAGCAAGAAGATCACAAGTGGCTAGATGAGAAGCCACGGTATTTTTTATAACTGAATCCCATCAGAGACTCCATGTTACACTTCATCAATGGCACAGATGAGCACTGATCCCAGTGTGGAAGGGACTACACAGGAATGTGAATGGAAAAAAACTGGAGAACCTTGAGTATCTTTTTGGAGCCTGGCCCAACCGATGTTTGAGATGCAGATCAGACTCCTCAGTGGAGCTATCTGGGAGGTTATCTGGAGTTGAGAAGAACCTGTAATTAGGAAGACAGCTCTAGACTAGAAATACATATATAGAAATAGCATAAAGGAGTTCAATAATACTAGACGACATCGTCTAGCAAGTTGGAGAACATATTTTTAAAAATATATACAGACTCTCCCTCAGAAATATCAATCCATATTTTTCCCTTTTGCGTTCTGAGTTGGGAAGGTAGGCCCTGTGAAGCAGGATCAAATCTGTTTACATTGAAAATCGAAAGTTTTCATTATTCTAGGAGAGATTTTCAGGTTAATTTTTTCTGTCTAGTGATCTCATACAAGGACATGGAGTTAATCTGTGGTTTGAGATTTATATTTCCAAAAGGTGATTTTATGTTTCTATCACCCAAGGATCCAGGTCCCTTGTCACTATCCCAAGACTAGTAAGAAAAATGATTTTTTTCTGAGAAGCAGCCATCAGAGGCTCCAGCCACTATATCAGAGGTCTGCACTAGGAGGCTCAACTTTCTCTCTCTGTGCAAGGTGGACCATGCACCAGCAGTCCTCCTGAGAGCCGCTGTGCAGGTCTCAGAACCTGAAGAGCAAAGGCAGCATCAGCTCCCACTGAGCTAGACTTCTCTCTTAATATCTGCCACCTTGTGATTTTTACTTGATTTTAACTTGAGTCAAGATCACAAACTATCATTTGTGATTATTTAGCCAGCACTTTTCTGTGTTTTTGATAAGAGATGTCTTGGCTCAGTCAGGTAGATCTGTCCATTGGTTGAAAAGCTATATGTATGTTGATTTTCTATTAGGAAACAAAATAAAATCATATTGTTTTGCCAGGCTTGAAAAGACATTTGCTATTTCTTGAACTCTTAGAGTTCTATGACTCATCCTTCTCTCCATAACACTCCAGGGAACTACTGAACACTTCCCACTCAAAAAGGCGCATTACAGAAGTTATATTCTCAAATTCCTTTCTTTTGTTAATCTAAAATTAAGTAGCAGTTCTTCTCTGAAGTAATTTACAACAAAAACAACACTCAGAACAAACAGAAAATGATGCAAATGAACAAAAGGCAATCAAAGTATACAGTGAATTTTTACATTTTGAAGTATAGTACAATAAAATGTGCATTTCACATTAATCCCTCTTAAATACTTCTGTTTGATTATCCATCATCATTTCTACTTTCCAAAATTATTTCAGAACTCTTTTCTTGTGAATGCAATAAAGAAATACAGTGAATTCTGTTTTCTTATGCCATCCAAAAAAAAAAAAAAAAAAAAGAGGAGGGGGAGGTTGGTAAAAACCATGGTATGTCCTGATCCACAGTATGCACCTTATTTGGCACCAGGTAACTTCTGTCTTTTCACCAGTCAAAGTGACAATGAAACATTTATATTTTCAATCACTTCAGGACATTAAGGCATCCACAAAACTACAAATAAAAACACCCAGAAAAACTTCTAGAATTGCTTCAGAGTGTAGATATTTTGCACAATGGAAGGAGATAAAAATAGGGAGGGAGCAGGCAGGAAGGGGAGGAAAAGGGGAAGTAAACAGAATTAAGAAGTGTTATGTACTTGTACCAATTCTTCACAATGAAGGCAATTATCGTGGACTACAAACAGAGTGAATATGAATAGGTAACCTA
>NW_004529675.1:0-2303 GCF_000260255.1 Octodon degus
ATTATTTGTTGAAACTGTACTTCCGATTGGATTTGAAACTGTCTCATTGCTATCTGTTGATCAATAAAACTTTGAAAAAACAAACAAACAAAAAAAAAAAGACTTGGCACTTTTCATTTCTCAAGGGACTATGCAAACACAGGAATTCTAACCTAGGAGAATAAAGGAGGATACATAGGTTAGCAGAAAACTTCAGTTCAGTTTTGCAAAATGTACAGCTATTAAGGAAGTTAATCTAAACTCACTGTAATGCACCCCTGCTCACTTCAGATCTTAAAGTGATGGCTGACAAGCTGCTATTGAAACCATAGTGAGCATGTTACACTGTATTTCCTGGGCCAGCCGTGCAGATAATACCACCTATAGCACAAAACACACAGCAGGGAATTCAGAGCACTGGCAAATAGGTTACCCCAGCTTGCCACAGGAGGGTACGAAGGGATTTTTACTTCTTACATGTGCTCTTGCTTCCTCATCTCAAAATAGCTAATTCACTATGAAATAGTGTGGTGAAACTATGTATACATGTTCTTTCTTATTAGAAGCAAAATATGCCTACGAAAGAGTATCCTTTTGTCTTTTGTGTAGTCTAAGGTTGAAGTTGTATTTCCTCTTGTTGGGAAGACATTGAAGCCCAGTAAACACTGATTGCAATGGAAAAGACTGCAGATATTTCCTGATGTAAATTTCATTATAAGTCTCAAAAAACTTTAAAATGTGTGTAGGGTTCAACCTACTGCCAGAGTTCTGATGCATTCAATTAATGGATACTTATTCAGGGCTTTTATTTCTTACATCAGGCAGGTAAAAGCCAGTGTAGTAAGTGCATCAGTGTAGAGAGCCCTTTGCTTCTCACCTATGTCTGAAAAGTTAATATTTGTGATCCCATGGAAAAGTTATTGGAATTCTAGGGAGTTAAATCCAATCTGCTACTTCCAATGCAACCCATGAAGAAAATAAGGACACTAAGGTGTAATTGTAGTTTTGAGGAACCAAGGAGCTCCCAAGTCCAGATGGGATGATAACTTACTTCAAAAAGGGCCTCAACCCAGGTCAAACCTGAGTTTTATTCATGAAAATTGCAGTGATTGAGGATGAGTGACTTTAGGATGAGTGACTTTGAGAATGGTGGAAAATATGTGAGTCTCATGTGCAGTTAGGTAGGTGATTAGAAATTATCTTTGCAATACTTGTAGAGTGTGATATCCAGAAGGAGTAGTCTACAGAACATGATTTGAGATAGTACCTAATGTTCTGGGGTTGTTTCCTCAATTCTGATGTGTGATCATTTATGCCCTGGGAAATCATGGCCTCTTTTCTCTCAAGGCTCAAAACCAGCCACAACTTTGAGCATGGCTCTCCATCCCACCCTGGCTCACACATACTTTCTGGGAATATTAAACTAAGGTGTCACGTTACTTCAAAGACTACACAACAGCACCGTGGCAGGACCAATTTACACACTTAAAGCCAATTGAAGAGATAAGAAAAAGTACAATCACCAATTTGAATTGCTTAAATCCAACTGAAGGGATAAGGAAAAGTACAGGACCAATTTGCATTCCATAAAGCCAATTAAAGAGATGAGGAGTCTGCTTGCAATGGTAAACATTGCATCAAATGCTTAGATTAAAAGGATGGGTCCTAAGCCTGAGCTGACTGAAGAGCAGAAACAGGAAATCTGGGAAGCTTTTGATGTCTTTGATGCAGATGGGAGTAGGACCATTGGTATAAAGTAACGAAAGTTGTCAATGAGAGTCCTGGGCTTTGAGCCCAAGAAAGAAGAAATCAAGAAAATGATAAGCAAAATTGGTACGGAGGGAACAGACAAAATGAACTTCAGTGATTTCCTGACAATGATGACTCAGAAAATGTCTGAGAAAGACACCAAGGAAGAAATCCTGAAAGCTTTCAAGCTTTTCAATGTTGATGAACCCAGACAATATCATTAAGAAATCTGAAGTGTGTGGCCAAGGAGCTGGGCGAGGACCTGACTGATGAGAAGCTTCAGGAGCTTATTGATGAAGCTGACCAAGATGGAAATTACAAGGTCAACGAACTGAGGTCCTGTACATCATGAAAAAGACCAGGCTCTAGTGAGACCCATGTCCCATCTCCTGCTGAAAGGACATGTGACTAGGTTAGTGTCTGCTGTCCTGTGAAATAGGGCTCCCCATTTCCCTGTAGAGCTACAGCCATGGCCTGAATCTGATTTGGCTTCTGGAAGTTTTTTAATATTACAGTTCTTTGTAAAATACAGAGAGAGAGAGAGAGAGAGAGAGAGAGAGAGAGAGAGAGAGAGA
>NW_004529676.1:0-2302 GCF_000260255.1 Octodon degus
TTTAGACCACTGAGCCATCTCTCCAGCCCCAAGATGTAATTTTTTTTTTTCCCCCTCATCCAGGGATTGAACTCAGACCCTTGCGCTTGCCAGGCAAGTGCTTATTCTACTGAACCATCTCCCCGGCCCCTTAAAACAATGTTTGTTTTGTTTTGTTTTGGCGGAACCAGGGATTGAACTCAGGCCCTTGTGCTTGCCAGGGAAGCACTTATTCCACTGCGCCATCTCCCCAGCCCCCCCTTTCTTTTTTAAATAAATGTGCATATGTCACTCTGCGAGAATAAAATTGAAGGTAGCTGAAGTCAAAGCCAATTGCTACAACAAGTGAACAAAAGTAACTTCCAGGAGGCCACAGAAAAGCCAAACAGCCTGCAGTGCAGGCTCAGCAGACCTGGAGGCCGAGGGGACCAGCTGTGTCCAGGACCAGGTCTAGAACCCTGGTGGGCATGGACCAAATAACAGGCCAGTGGGAGGGGTCATCAGACCCTGAAGAGCAGCCACACAGTGTGCCAGGCTCCAGGCTGGCTCCAACCACGTGGCAGTTTTGCACCTCATCAGGGAGGAGGGATAGGAGGTGCAGGCAAGGACAAGAAAGCCCAGGCCTCTTGAGACAATGTGAAGTGAAATAAATCAGACACACCCGTTTAAATATCACGTGGTTTCTCTTGTATGAGAAACCCAAAGCATAGATGAAGAGGAAAATAGAGGATAGATAAAAGGAAGTAGGGAGATAAACTTTCTCAAAGAGGAAGAGGTTCAAGAGACGGTGAGAGGAGAAAGGAAGGGAGAGGAGTTGGAAAAAGGAATGAAGGTGTGTTACGATGTGGACCAGCTCTCCACAAGAAATGGAAATGTTACCCATGACACGTATTTACTAATAAAAATAAATAAATAAAATAATATTAGTCGTGACAGATAATAACAAGAGAGAAGAGTTGTCTCAAGACCTCTGAGCAGCCCAGGCTTACTGCATCTGGCTGTCTTGTCATTACTGAAAAAAGTCAGGAGAGACCCTGGGGTCACAAATTGCATGAGTCGTGACCAGAGACAAGCAGGAAGTGGGTATGGGCAAGTGAAGGGTGCTGTAGGGGCCTGTGTGGTGACCCCATTTCTTGGGAATGAATGTAAGACTAGAGGGAGTGAGAGAGGTGCTGGGGGACAGAAGGGGTTGAGAAACTCCAGGTATATGAGCTGCTCCCTCACTTCACCTTTGGGGTTTCCCTCTACTGACAGTACCCATCCTCCCATCTATCTACCCATCTCTATTACTGTTTTCTGTTACTGTAACAAAATACCAGAAGCAGGCTACTTAAGAAGAAAGGGGTTTATTTAGCTCACAATTTGGAGGCTAAATGTCTAAACAGCATAGAACTAGTTGTCTTGGTTAATTCCCTTGTTTCTGGGACAAAATACTCAGAGCCTACAACTTAAAGGACTTAAGATTTATTTTGGTTCATGTTTCAGTCCACAGTTGCCTGGTTGCAAGACAGGATGGAGCACCTGCTTGGCAAGCACAAGGTCCTGAGTTCGATTTCAAGAACCGTCTAAAAAAAAAAAAAAAAAAAAAAAAAAAAAAAAAAAAAAAGAAGTGTGGTTAATTGTCAAAGAACTAAACCCACACCATTGTCCAGAAATGCAAGACTGAGTATCCAGCCAAAATGTCACATCCAAGTCCAACATGGTGATGAGGGAAAACCTTGCACGTCACTGTAGAAAGTTAGGTCACAAATGCAAGCAATTAAAAGCAAAACCAAAACCTTCTAGAAAGAAAAACACTATTAGATGATTGCACAAACCTCCAAACCCTTCTCTGCTGAGGCCTGTTCTCAGGAAGTACCTAGAGGCTGTGGCTCCAGGGGACACAGCCAAGAAGGGGGAGTCAGCCAAGAAAGGGAAGGGGTGGAAACATGGGAGGCAGGAGGGGCAGCCCAGACAGCCTGGACAGCGGCCATCCGAGAGCTGGACAGCTCCTGCCAAAAGAGTGTCCCAAGAAAGTGGACTTCAAGTAATCTCGGAAACTATGTCAAGAGATTAATTTCTAGAAAGATGAAGACATTTGAGAAAAATTTCAGATAGACACACGGAAAGACAGAGTAAAACTAGGAGGCAAGTATTAACTCCAGGAAAAACCAAGAAGTTGCACAGGGAAGAACATTTCATTGTAGTATATCTTTCTGTTCAAGCAAGAAGAACATTTGCACACTAGTAATAATGGTGTGTTTTTGTTTTTAAGAAAACTGCTGCTGGGCTGGTGAGATGGCTCAGTGGTCTAAAGCACCTACTTAGAACAAGCTTAGCAAAG
>NW_004529677.1:0-2294 GCF_000260255.1 Octodon degus
TGGTGGTGCATACCTATAATTCCAGAACTCAGCAGGTAAGGCAGGAGGAGCACTGCAACTTCAATGATTCATGGTCAGCCTGTACTGTGTAGTGGGACCTTGTCTCAAAAAAAATCAAGAGGAGACTGCCTTCCTCATGGGCCTTATCATCTGCATCAGATCTTATTCCCACCTGTGAGGTCCAAAGCAGTCGTTGCCTCTAGCTCTTTCTGATTTAATCAGAAAATATGTGGGTGGCAGTTTCTGCATGTAAGTCACACACAAGGACAGGACAATTGCTAATCTCATTGTCCCCTAGACTTATTTTGTAATGCACGGTCCATAAGAAAAGTCTCCAGCAGAATGATATAAAATGTTTTGAGTTTAGACTGAAAGGGAGCTCCAGTATAACTATGGATTTCAGAGAAGAATTGAGGAAGTCTTGATTGTTGAAAAGAAAAATAGAATAGAAAGATGGTCTGTGGCCTCACAAGAAGTAGATGGACTGTACACACTGCAGTCTTAAAATTACAAAAACGAAGGACTTTGTGAGTGAGAAAAGAGCCTGATCAACACGTTCCAGAAGTCCAGTGGCCTAGGACATTTGTTCCTCATGGTTTGGTTCTGTTACAGTACATGGTGGTAAGGTTAAAAAAAAGCACAAGAGATAAAAATAGAGGGGGTCAAATGAAAGATCTGGGAGGACCAGTTACTCTGTAAAAGAAAAGTTCAGGAGGCAACCAGACTCATGGTGTATATTCATTATATCTGACCCAAAGATAATGAGTGAACGGTAGCATGTGATTTGGAAGACAGGAATGATGGCACTCTGAGGTAGGAATATCAAAACAAGTATAAGTACCCAGATACTAATTTGTATCTGGGTACTTACAGACCAGAGAAGAGGAAGACTGACAATGGGTGAGTTGGCAGTAGATCCTAGTGCCGCTTTCGTGCCCCATGAAGAATGTAAGAGTTGTGGCCTCTGGAAAAATTTCACCCCTATTAAGAAGAATTCCTGGGCAGCCAGACAGTGTGTCCTTCAGAGAATCAGTGTGAAGCTGTCAGTGTGAAGGTGGAGGTGCAGTGGTGACTCTAGAGGTTTGGACAAGCCAGGAATGTACATCATCCCAAGGAAAGCTGCAAGGAGAGAACACAGAAGGTCAAAGAATGAAGCCATGGGTGTTACAACAACCAGAAGTGCCATAGAAGCAGCACCACAAAAGTGCTGTGGAGTTCACAACTTGGCACACATTGTCAGAGACGCTGATATTAGGACTGTGGAATTTTTGTTTTCCTTCCTAGTTCTTGGTGTTGTTTTTATCACCTTTCCTACTGCCCTCCCCCCCCCCGTTTTTCACATTTGCAAAGGAAATTTCAATCTGTTGCTGTTGAATGTTGGCTGTTTTTACCTTTCTTTGCTTTTAATTTTAGCTGATAGAATCTTTATTAAGTAATTTTTATTAATTTTATTGAGAAACAAATAGCAATGAGACAGTTTCAAAACCGATTAGTAGCACAGTTTTAATAATTAATACCTTGCATGTTGTTGTCTTCATAGAGGTTATGCATAGTAGAAGATACAGCTACTTTCTCTTAATTCAATGAGAAGAAAAATTTGTAGCTAAAGTGTTTGGACAGGATATCACATCTGTAGTTTGTACCTTTTTTCCTGATGGGTACAGGGGTTCTCACTAAGAATTGGGAAAAAAACTCAGAGCTGACTTTTGATTTGAACTTTTTAGCAATGCTGAGATTGATAGGATTTTAGTAATTCTCAGAGACTAAGTATATACCTTTGCATAATTTATGTGCATGAATATTTGTGTAAGAAGGGGTGGTAAAATTCTACGGTTGTGTGTAGATGTCCCCCAAAGCCTACTGAAGTAAAAGGTGGGGATTTTCCACACCTGCCTGCATTATTATGTGAGTTACAACAATTGGTGCATAGTGCAATGTTTGGTTTGAGGGCTGTACGATGAAGGGTGTGAATGCTACCTTCCCTCAGTAGCCTGAAAAAGATGTAGTAAATAAAAAGAGCAACGGTAAGCCCTTCTTGCTTTGCTACTTTCTCCTCCATATGCTGTTTTTCCTCTGTCATACCTGTTTGCAGTAGAGTATGCCTTGATATGTCAGTCCATGATGTATCAGTCAGTACACTATGCGCTGATACATCTTCAAGCTATTAACTGAATAGCGCTTCCTCTCTTAAGTTGTGGATGTCAGGTATTTTGTGTCAGCCATGAGAAAAGTAATTAAGACTGTCCATGAAAGGACTCTGTGTGAATGGATCGGTCTCTAGGTGCCGCTATTGG
>NW_004529678.1:0-1122 GCF_000260255.1 Octodon degus
TAGGGCCAAAATGTTGGCTTTTCTTGTAGCCTTCTTTTTCTCTAATTTTGGTCTGCAAACTTAGGTTGTTAACCATCCAGAAGACAAGCTTATTGTCATTGCCATACATCTTAGGCTCACCTACATTTCTGATAGTCAGACTTGCTGGATATAATATTCTTGGTTGGCAGGGTTTTTGTTTTTTCAGCATATTAGGTACATCATTTTACTCTTCCTGGGCTCTAAGGTTCTGTTGAGAAATCTGCTGACAGTCCAATGGCAATGTCCCTGAGTATGTGACCAGCTGTTTTTCTCTTGCTATTTCATCACTAATCTGTCTTTGATTTTTTTGCTTTTGGCTGTAATGTGTCTCAGTGAAGATCTTTATTGTTGATATATGTGTTGGTCTTCATGGGCTTCGATATTTCTCCAGATTTTGTTAGTTAATTATAATTTTTTTAAAAAAGCTTTTTTGTCCCCTTTTCTCATTTTCTGCTTTTTTTTTCTTTGAACTTCCAATGCATATGCTGGTTTAATTGAAGGCATCCCTCAAATCCTTAGGCTTTCTTTACTCTTTTTCATTATTTTATCTTTTTGTTTGTCTGATTGGTCAATTTCAAATCACCTATTCTTACACTCACTGATCCTTCTTTCAGCTTAACTAAGTTGGCTGTGGAACTTCCTTATGTTCTTTAGCTTCAGAGTTTCTAATTCTTTCTTATGGTTTCTATCTTGCTGGACTTCTAATGTTGCTCATATGTTGTTTTTCTCATTTCACTTAGTTGTCTATTTTCTCTTGTAGCTCACTGAGCTCCTTTAACAGGAGCACTTGGAATTCCTTGTTGAGCAGTTTGTAGATCTCTGTTTCTTCGGGGTCAATTACTGGCACTTTATTTTGTCCATTGCTAATATTATGTTTTCCTGATTTTTCATGATCCTTGTGGCTTTCAATTACTGTCTGCACATTTGAAGGCATAAGCATCTATTTCAGTCTTCATAGACTTACTCTAAGTCCACTCAGAGCACTTGGTGTGGGTCATTTGGTGGGGTCTGTGGATCTCTGTGACCAGAATCTTAGTCTCCAGAAATCTATGATTTTTCTAAGTTCACTCTGGCAGTTGATTGATGAGATAAAAATAAGAC
>NW_004529678.1:1222-2312 GCF_000260255.1 Octodon degus
GGGTCAATTACTGGCACTTTATTTTGTCCATTGCTAATATTATGTTTTCCTGATTTTTCATGATCCTTGTGGCTTTCAATTACTGTCTGCACATTTGAAGGCATAAGCATCTATTTCAGTCTTCATAGACTTACTCTAAGTCCACTCAGAGCACTTGGTGTGGGTCATTTGGTGGGGTCTGTGGATCTCTGTGACCAGAATCTTAGTCTCCAGAAATCTATGATTTTTCTAAGTTCACTCTGGCAGTTGATTGATGAGATAAAAATAAGACATCTTGACTTAATAACATCTTTGCATCTCTATTTTTCCTATAGCACTCCATCTCTTTATTTATTTTTTATAACAGGATTTTAATATTTTCTTAAAACAGGTTTCTTACTAAATTAAAACTGCACATGCATAATGCCATTTTATTTCTGTTCTTCATAGTCTAAAGGATGAGATCTTCTGGTACTTGATCATTTTCCTTATTAACTACTGTATACAAGAAGCAAGCATCAGCGTGTATCATGCTTCAGCACTGTTCTAGAACCAATAAAGCACTTCTGAATGGCCAGGAAAAAAATAATTTCAACCTTTATGAAAAGTTCAAGAACTGCCTAAACATTTGCAGGTGATTTGGAAGATGGGAATTGCCTTATTTCAAATTTTTCCTTGAATTTTAAGAAGTCTCTTCTTTTATCAAAATATTTTATTCACTGTGGATAGCTGGACTTGAAGGACTTCCTCAGCTGTTGGCAGTGTGATGAGTCCTCGATGTTCTTGCAGGTGCTGCCAGTAGTCATTGCTGGCTCCTCAGCAGACCTGCCTCTCCTTCACAGAGGGGACAGCCATTCCTGCTGGGAGCCAGCAGCTTGGGTCAGAGAGAATTCCAGGTGATTTCTGAGGGAAGTCAGCCAGCAGCGGTTCTCCATTTCTTTAATTTCCTTTCTTTTCCATGTCTGACACTCTCCCATTCTACTGAGTAAATGCTAGATCTTTTTAAAGGTAATTAAATTGTACCTGTTACCCATAGATTAGGGTTTCTCAATAGCAGTAGATATTTTGGGCTAGATAATCTGGGGCTTTGGGGGGGGTGGATTGTCATATA
>NW_004529679.1:0-2232 GCF_000260255.1 Octodon degus
GATATCTCAATGTAGTTTTAATTTGCATTTCACGAATGGCTAGCGATGTGGAGCATTTTTTATACTTGGTGTTTTTATAAATTTCCCTATTCTGGAAATCTTGTCGAAGAGGAATTATACGACATATGTTCCTTTGTGTCTGATTTCCTTCCTGTTGCATGACAATGTGAAGCTCATGCATGTTGACCTATTTTTCTTATGGATTGCAAAGAATATCTCATTGCATGGGATTGCAGGGGGTGTTTTCTGCCTACTGTTTTCCTGGTTGGTGGACATTTATGTTGTTTCCAGTTTCTGGGTGTTAAAAATGACACCGCTTGGAATATTTGTGTGTAAATCCTGGCATGGATGCTGGTATTCAGCGAGGATCTTGAATAAACTATTCATCCTCAACGTGGTATTGTTACAGTTTTGTGTCCAGTTGTTCCCCTAAAACCTCATGCAATCATGGAGCAGACCTTAGAGCTTGTGATTAACTCGATCCACTGGGATTATATGTGTGAGTGCTGCTGGCATTATGGGTGTGAGTGCTGCTGGGATTATGGGCTTGAGTGCTGCTGGGATTATGGGTGTGAGTGCTGCATCCAGCCTGGGGCGGATAGCCTGGGTGCAACATAAGAGAGACAGACTTGCTCTCTGTAGCCACTGTTGCTGCTCCTCCCTTTTGCTCTCTGCTCTTTGCCACCGCCATGAACGGGTGCCCTCTGCCATGTGCCCCACTGCCTTGGAGCCAGCTGAGAATGGATGGAAACCTCCAGTAACTGTGAGCTGAGTAAACCTTTCCTTCCTTCCTTCATTTTGGGTGTCAGGTATTTTGTCCCAGCAATGAGAGAAGAGTAACTGAGATAGATGTCTTGGAACTTTTGTCAAAATATATTCTAGACTCCTTAATTTTGTTTCATTCATCTGTATAAGTACCTTTCCTTGAACCAAAATCGTACTGCCTTAATGATGATAAATTATGCTAAGCCTTGAAATTGAAAAGTAAAAGACTTCTAACTTAGGGAGCTGGGGAGATAGCTCAGTGGCATAAGTGCCTGCCTCGCAAGCACAAGGTTCTGAGTTTGATCCCCAGTTAAAAAAAAAAAAAGTCTGTAAGACTTCCAACTTAATTCTCTATTAAAAACTGTTTATCTTCTATTCTGCTGCTGCTGGGAGTGGAGTGCTGCTCCTAATTCCACTTTCACATTTGTTTACTGCTCATCTTTGCAGTTGGGTAGATCTCATTTGTTCTGAGAGCAAACGCTCACCAAAGAAATTTGTGTGATAGCAGGGGTGTGGCTGACTTAAAGTGCTGCCTTAAATTCTTAAGGTGACCACAAAGGTCTCACGGAGAGAGAACCGCTTATCGCCTGTCAGTGGACCCCTGAAACTCTTAAATGGGTTGTGCACAGGATGATGGCTAATAGTATCATTATTAATTAAATACATGGACTTTGCAGCATTATCTTTTCATTTTAGTGTCATTTTTTTGGTTCCAGGGTTCGAGCTTGGGACCTCGTGCCTGCCGGTCAGGCACAGAATCTGCTGAGCTGTCTCCCTGTCCTTGTCTTTTTATTTTAAAATGATCTATGCACATTTGTCCAGTGTCTTGGTGGAATCTCTGTCTACACAAGGAATGTGAGTTAAAGAATTCGGGGATGGGATATCGCTCAGTGGCACAGAGCTTGCCTGGCAAGTGTGAGGCTGTGAGTTTGATTCTCACTACCAAATAATGAATACACCAAAGGAACAGTTAGTGCTTGGATTGGATGACCAACTTGGCACGCCTGAACTTGGTAACCTGAGCGACTACTTTGCAGATCGCAATATGCAGGAAAATAAGCATTGCTAACTTCATACCCTCTTGTTTTGAAATTCTGTTATTTATTTAGTCTCTTTAGATAAAGGAATTCACAACAGGGTCTTATCACGTCAGAAGTTATGTGTTGCTGTTTTTCTTTAATCTCTTCTTATTGTTGAATCAAAGTTTTTACAATTGATAGGTACTTACACTATTTTATATTTAGAATTTATTCTGAATTTGGATTTTGTTCTGGTGTATTAAAAGAGAACAAATATAATTTTTGTCTTTTCCCATATCATTGTTTAAAACTATTTATTAAAAAGTCCATCTTTTTCTCACCAAAAAAAAAAAAAATTAATTATGGAGTTTATCACTGATGAGAAATAGTTATGAATTCACATTGTGTATTAGGTTTAGGGATCTTTGTGACTGACGTCTGTTTTAAT
>NW_004529680.1:0-2289 GCF_000260255.1 Octodon degus
ATCCCCCAGCACCACATGCCAGCCAGCCCCGCCCCCTGGTGGGCTGAGCTGGCCACACACACACACACACACACACACAATAAATAAATGTTAAAAAAAATTTAAAAAAAAAAAAGAAAATTGAGGTCTATCTATCTATCTATCTATCTATCTGAAATCATTGTTATAGTAGTGTCTCTTTATTTTTTTTCCAGTAGTAGGAATTGAAGTCAGAGTTTCAAACTTGTTAGCAAGTGTTCTGCTCATAAGCTATATCCCCAACCTTTTATTTAATTTTTAAGAAAAATTCTGCTGAAATGTGAAGTTCAAAAGAGCTTTCAGCTTAAAGAAAGGTGTACTCCACGTGGAAGCATTTGTGTATGCCTGCCTATAGTAGAAAGGCTTTTACACTGTCAGAAAATAAACGTTCCCCCTTCCCCTCCACCATACTATGACCTATTTCTTTTGGCCCTGATGAGTTGACTGCAGCTGATCTGGAAATCCACGGCTGCCTGCAGGGGCTGACTTGGCCCATTGCAAGGCTCTTGCCTGTGGCTTCACCCCAGAGCCAGCCAGTTCTAGGGTGAACCTTGCCTGGATCCTGATTCCCAGTCATTGCCACCTTTGAGACTTGAGGAGAAATGAGAACCGAGGGTGCATCTTACAGATGTTAGTGTGACGGATGCAGCCTGTGTGCCCTCAGCAAAGAGATCAGAAAACATTAGGTCGGGGTGGATTTAAAGAGCACAGCTTCTCCATTGCTCTCGTGGGATGCGTGTGACATGTAGGCACCAAGTCTTGCCGAACCAGTCCAAGTCCTTCAAGTCATGGAAAGTCTGGTTGGATTATACAGTTCCTCTAATACCCCAACCATGTCACTTGCAAACTCTTTTAGGATTGCTAGTTACATCGTTGGGTCTAGTATTTATGTTTCAGGGACTACTTCTTATAATGCCATCAGAGGCATTTTGCAATATTGTTTCAAAGATTATATATTATGGAGGTGACATCAGCCGTGTCTCACCTGCTTTTTTTTTATATATATATTTTAGGGAAAGGTCTATAGGGTGTTCAGGGTCTCACTACTAGATCAGACTCATAGTGATCTGCCTGTTTAAAGCCTCCTAAGAGATGGGATTACAGGCATGTGCCACCACACCCGGTCTTAATCACCATCTCAGTGTATCCCAGTGGTGGGGCTGGCATGGCAAGCCCTGGGCCCTGGGCGTGCTTGTAGGGACTTTAATCTGCTGAGCTATTTGGCTGGCCCTTCAACTGCTTCTTGATAACTTTCAGGTCCTCATGTGCCCTAAGTCAGCTCCTCCATGCCAAACCCAGAGGGACCTCATCCAACCTACTTGACAGGGCCCACCCAACCCACACTTTAGCTTTCCTTCTTGCCTTGACTCATCTCTTTTTCTACCAGGCTGGGCTCAGAGCAGAGAATCTGTTTCCTTTCTCTTTACTGTGTTATTCATGTTACTATATCTTTCTCCAGTAAAAATAAGGGCTTCCAATAAAAAAAGGCAGCTGTGATGAATATATACTTCTCAGATAAAGAAATACAAGCAGTAGGCTGGGGAGATAGCTCAGTAGAATAAGTGCTTGCCTGGGAAGCACAAGGTCCTGAGTTCAATCTCCAGTACCAGAAAAAAAAAAAATAAAATAAAAAAAAAAATAAAAAAGGAAAAATAAGCATCATTAGTAAAATTTTCCTGATAAAATCAACATATTAATTGTTTCTCATGTTGTCCTTTTGGCCTTCCTAATCTTTTACTCTTAATACAGTGCTACTCAGTTGTCAAATGGCTCCAAGCTTGAAATTTCTACTACCCAAAGAGCAAAGTTAAAAAGGAAATCTGCTTGGTGTCCTGAACTTTGGTGTATGACAAAGTCTGTAAGGGCTGGGGACACAAGGGGATGATGCTGCCCTCACCCAGACGACCTACAGTGCGTGTGTTAGGGCATCAAACATTTGTCATTATGCTTGTTTTTGCACTTTATTTGCATGAAATATCCTAACTGTGGCACCTGAGACAGTGATACCAATGGTAAAGCTAAGTGGAAAACTATGAGAACTATGATAGAATTAAAGAAAGAAAACATTGTGAAATTTGTGAAGGTCCTGGAAAAATCAATTCACAAGTGCAAGTTTTGAGCCTCAGAATTTATTAGTTGGCTTTCCCTTATTTCTTACAGGAAAAAATATGGAGTGAATTCAGTTTGAAAATTGAGGTCTATGGGGGCTGGAGAGATGGCTCAGTGGTCTAAAGCACCTACTTGGAACAAGCTTGGCAAAGCACAGGGACC
>NW_004529681.1:0-1511 GCF_000260255.1 Octodon degus
TTTATTTATTTTTATTTATTACATTTATTTATTGTGTGTGTGGCCAGCTCAGCCCACCAGGGGGCAGGGCTGGCTGGCATGTGGTGCTGGGGGATCGAACTGCGGTCCCTGTGCTATGTCAAGCTTGTTTCAAGTAGGTGCTTTAGACAACTGAGCCATCTCTCCAGCCCCATCATCTGTTTTAACTTGTTTCCACTTGGCATCTGAATTGTTTGTCACTTAGAATTGTAGCCCTAGGGTGGGCTTGTTGGTGCCTGCCTGTAATCCCAACGCTTGGGAGATTGAGGCTAGAAAATCACAAGTTGAAGGCCAGCCTGGGCTAAGTAGTGAGTTAAGACCCAGCCAGCACAATCTAGCGAGGTCCTATCTCATCATCGAGGAAATCGGAAGAAATAAAGAGCAATGAGAGAAAAGGAAAGTAACATTTTCTTAGATGATTTATTTAAAATTTATTACACTAATTATTATTTTGGAGAGGAATAGTACTGGAGATCAAACCTAGAGCCTTTGCCCTGGGCTATATTTCTAACCCTTTTGTTGTTTAGCAGTTTACCCTGAGTACCACTAGGACAGGTTTTATTTTGGCCAGTCTCCTCTTCCACTTCCCCCTCCTCCTCCTCCTCCTCCTCTTCCTTGTCTTCCTCCTCCTCCTCCTCCCCTCCCCCCTTACACAGTTTAGACTCCTAGTGATCCTCCTGTCTCAGCCTCCCAAGGCTGGGATTATAAGCATGTGTCACCACATCTGATCTCGGTGACCAGTATGGCACCCTGGGACAGCACAGCATGCCATGCGTCAGATCAGACCATGGTCCCTGCACTTGCCAGGCAGGGGCTTAGGCCACTTAGCTTTCTTCCTACCCCCAGGCCAGTCTGTTCTTGTTTGCATGAGATACACGCTATTTGTTTTATATTGATTATTTTTTTCACATTTTTAAATTTAAAATATTGTAGTCACCATTGATGTTTGTTTCCAGTGAAATAAAATAAGTTCTGGTTATTTTCTTTTTGTTTTGTATTTTGTTTTCCTAAGACAAAAAAGTTAAGTGGTTCTGAACTCACTGTGTAACTCATGCTGGCCTTGAACTTACGACAATCCTCCTGCCTCAGCCTCCTGAGTGTTGGGATTACAACACAAGCATGCACCAACATGCTTGACTTTTTCTGTTTTGTTTTACTAATTTATCTTTATTTCATTTATGAAAATAATCTTCAATTTGGTGCTACGATTTATAAAAAACTCTCATCATGTCATAGGCTTTTAGTGGGAAATTCTGTTATTAAATGAAAATGCACAAAAAACATCTTTTTTGTCAACTAGTCATGATACAAAAAAGATAGAAACTTGAAAGAAGAAATGAAACTAAAAAGGCTCTGATAGTGCTCAAGGACTATAATACTGCTGTGGGTGGTGTTTGGGAGGTGACCAACGGCTAACTAACAAGCTATCCCACAATCGAAAAAGCAAGGACAGAATATTGTTTTTCTTTTCTTTTTCTCTCTCTTTTTTTTTT
>NW_004529681.1:1611-2414 GCF_000260255.1 Octodon degus
TTGTGGAACTGGGGATTGAACTCAGGCCCTTCTGCTTGCCAGGCAAGCACTTATCCTACTGAGCCATCTCCCCAGCCCCCCAGAATATTACTATAAAATATGTGTGCACCTTCTGGATCATACAGTATGGAACTTGTTTGTTACCTACTTAAAACAACGGTTCAAAAAGTCATTTACAGGCTGGCCAAATAGCTCAGCGGATTAAAGCGCCAGCAAGCAGGCACAGGCACAGGGGCCGGGGGTTCAATCCCTGGGCCTGCCGTGCCAGCCCCCAGGGCACACTGAGCCGATTGAGACTGGGTGTGGTGGTGCACTCTTGTAATCCCAGCTCTTGGGAGGCTGTAAATATGCGGATCACTACAAGTCCAATCTAGCAGTGGGACCCTTAACACCATGTAGACCCTTCCCTGAAATACAAAAAAAAAGTCATTTACAGTCAGACATGGTGTACAAGCCTATAGTCCCAGAGCTTGGGAGGCTGTGCAAATTGTAATGTTGCATTTTGTATTGTATATTTTAAGATATGTCATACATAGAAAAGTTGTAAAATAAATTTGGTAAAATTGCCATTTTCATATTTCTTATTATCTTAAAAATTAACAAAAATATTCAACTTTTGGTTAGTCTATATTTAAATAATTGAACTGGTAAGTGGTTAAAAGAATTATTTTGAAACAGTCTCACAAAGTTGTTCACTAAGTTGCCTGGCCTGGGCTCAAATGTAATTCTCCTGCCTCAGTTTCCCAGATTTCTGAGGTTAGAAGCATAGGCCACCATATCTGCCACGTTTTTTTTTCTTTTAA
>NW_004529682.1:0-2053 GCF_000260255.1 Octodon degus
TTCAACAATGTATTAGATTATTAAATCTCATTTTTTTCTAATGTCTGACATGGGATATATTCAATCCTTTGATCCTATTTGCTTATGATCTCCATAAACATCCTTATAGAGATATTTAAATATTCTGAGATTCAATTTTATCAGTTTTAAAGTAAGAATGGTAATAGAAACTCAAATGTATTTTATATAGATTAAATTTTATAATGGGTGATCCATATTAATAATAGGCTTCAGTGCTAATATGCATAATTCCCATGAAGAAACAATAACAAATTATAGAATTTGGAGTCTACAGGACAGTTTGTCTTGCTATTTAGGTTTAAAATGTTAACAAATCCATAGGAACTCTTGTTTAATATACCTGAAGTAGGAATGATTATGGATATCGTACAGGTTTTCTAAATTATTTAGTGAATACATATATATTGTAACGTAAGGTAGGACAATAAGCTTTGATGACAGTATTTTTATTTTAGAAACTCATGATGGGAAGTAATTCTTACAGCAAAAAGCTGCTTGGACTTTTTTTCCTCATAAAGCTGGAACTTAAATTACCAAATCACCAACATGATTTTATAGTCACTAGCAGCCATGTTAACTACATGTCCAATTGTTCTATTTTTATGTGTACCGAATGAACATAATTTGAAAGTATTTTCTGAAACACATGAACCAATTATTTTTTTCTGAATCTACTTGATTCTTAGTTGAACTGACCAGTAATTTTTATCTCACAAAGAACACTCATTTGTAGCAATAAATCCAGAGTTACACTACAGCTTCTTTCTGTAGTATTCATTTTCTACTATAATTTTTGGGTCATTGGAACACAGAAGATAAACTGTAATGAATGAGCAGAAACTTTGCTGACATGAATTTCAATAATGTAAGGGATTATGATGTTTGATTGCCTCATTCTTATTTTTATAGTTGTAAGTTAATACTTCATTTTTTCCAGTTAAATTTGGTACATTAAAGATATCTTTAAAATAAGATCAAGCAACTGAGCAGTGTGTGTGTGTTTCCTTAAACTCCACTTGATATCAGCTTCTTCTGAATTCACTTTGATACACCATGAGCTGCAGAAAAGAACCTCTCTCTTTATAAAGAAACTTGTTCTTCAGGCAGTGAAAGAATGGCTTGTCTAGAATTAAGAGGAAGACAGACAAAATGTAGCATTTCCCAAGTCGTGTGTGTGTGTGTGTGTGTGTGTGTGTGTGTGTGCAGGGTCTCACTCGGCAGCTTGGACTCCTATTGATCTTCCTGATTTCTGCCCCCCTAGTGCTGGGATCACAGGTGTGCACCACCATGCCTGGATTCCAAGTTCTGAAGAGATACATGAACAATTTGGAAAAAAAAGAAGCAAACATTGCCTATCTTGAGCAGAAACTGACACACACCAGACAAGCCTGTGGGAGCGTTGGAAACGACTTCCTTGGGAGGCGGTCTCTTGTTAGTTTACAAGGGTGAAGCCCTAAGATACTCTTCAGTCACTGGTGTGCTTTCTCCTCTGGGTAAACCACCAGACTTCTTACAGGAAGGATCTGGGAGAAACCAGATAATACTCGCTTCAATAGGCAATAAATAGAGAAGAGCAAATGTTGTGAAATTCTTCTACAGTCCATGGCCACCTGAAATAAAAGGCTTGGTGGGGAGTGGCTATAAGGGTTAGATGCCTAGGACTTGTAGAAGCTGTCTTGATTGTCAACATTGAATTAAGATTCATATAGGATAACACCTAAAAACTTCTGGCTGTGTTTTGCTGGGCAAATTGAGAGGAAAATGGCATATGTTACAAAGAAAACTCAGCTGTGATTCCTGGTGTCTGGCCCAAAGTCAATGGTGTGAGCTGGTGGTGGAGTGGAGTAACTGCAGTAGTGAACCAAGAAGGGTCTTTCTACCCACCTCAGGTACTTAGTTACAGAAGATGAAAATTGATAAACAGTACTAAATAGAAAATAATTGCTTCAGTTGGAAATGGAACATGGATGAGGAAATCATGTGAGAAATAGCTAAATTTTGCTTCATACATTAATAAAATGTTAGTTTCATT
>NW_004529683.1:0-2273 GCF_000260255.1 Octodon degus
AATCATGAGGCAGGAGGATTACCAAGTGTTCAAGTCCAGCTAGGGTTACATAGAGAGTTCAAGTTGAGCCTACACTAAATAACAAAACTCTGTCTCAAAAAAAGACACTTTGCTAAGAATGATGGGATAAGTATGTCCAAAGATAGGGTGGTATTTGAGGATTTTGAAGGGGTTCCATAGCATTATGCCTTTTACTATAATATCCTTTTTATTTAAGCCCTTATCATAATTTTTGTTTGCCCCTTTTTAATCGATTGTTTACTGCAATTTCTGTTAAAATTCTGTGGAACCTGTTACGAGGCCATATAGAAGAATGTCTGCCTCAAGGAGTTGAAAGGCAACTAACTTCATTATACCAGCAAGCTGGTAGGAATCACTCCTAAAACACCAGCCCCAAGATGATTTGTTATCAGCCCCAAGCTGATTCAAATTGGTTCTATAGGTTTTGTAAGAAAGAAGTACAGAAGCTTGAACTTGTGGTGAATTTCTATTGGGTAGTGTGGGCCAGCTCTCATTGCTGGAGAGAAAGTCTTTGAAGTAAGTGAGTAATAGTGTTGGTCACCTCTTGTCCCTAGAAAGCACAGGCTGTGTAGCTAAATTCAATCAAAATGAGCTGGGTCAGGCTATGCCTAATTTGCAGCTCTCGTACAGTCCTGGCTGACTGAGTTTAACTGTTGAACTACATGATAGGCTAGCGAATCATATTTTGTCCTAATATGGTATAATATTATTAGTTGATTTTTAAATTTCCATCACATTGCCCCCTTTTGTGGTTATAAAGAAGCTTCATCTTATTCGGAAGGGAGGAGGTCATAAATTGGGGCAGGGTGTAACAGCGATTGGCCGAGCATAGTCTCTAACACTAAGAAAGAAATCAGAGGGTCAGCCAGCTAGCTCAGCAGACTAAAGCACCTGCTTACACAGAACGCAGGGACCTGTGTTGGATTATTAGCAACAGATGCAGTTCTGGCCCCACCCCCAGGACATGCTAAGACAGAGACTGAGACGGAGTGATTGCATGTGAATGTAATTCCTGCACTTGGGAGGCTGAAAACAGGAGCATCGCTACAAGTCCTATCTGTGTAGTGAGACCCTGTAAGCCCTGTACTAAATATATTTTTAAAAGAATACAAGAAAAAGATATTTGTTGAAAAGTTGAACTAGCCAGGGCCTAGGAGTAGAATTAGCATGAGTGTAATTAGGGGCCCTGTTAGGGCCCCAGTCCACTGGGGAAGAACTCTAAAAAGCCCTATCAGGATAACCCAGCTTGTATTTCTTGGGCCCATGCTCAAGAAATTTTTGGGGAGTTTTCTCTTGGGAGTTTTCTCTTGGGAGTATTCTCTGATCATGCCAGACTTGTTTGCATAATTGCAGCATTCTATTTTCAAGAAGAGGCAAATGCCCTCTTTTTGAGTGGTTAAGAGATACTAGGTCCTTCTGTTTTGAAAGACAACCATGGCTAAAGTGTCAATCTGTTTTTGGAGGGCGTGAATAGAATTTTGAACTTTTTAAGTCTCCTGTTTCTTGGAATGGGCAGGCTTGGAGTAAATGGGCTGGCACATGTGTAGTGTTGAACTAAGAGACAGTTGGGGTCAATCATAAAGCTGCAAAGGCAGTGAGGAGCACACAGAACTAACAGTCCTCCCCCAAAGTTGGAATAACCTGTTGGAGGACAGTATGCGTCCCATGTTTTGGACTCTAGGTGGTGATATAAGTGCCCAGAGCTTGGGTCATTGAGTGGAGCAAGTTTGAGGAAGGGTTATTGCCAGAAGCACTTCTTCAGTGGTGAAGACCACATAGCAGCCTTATGTTGTCCACTTTTATCAGAGTTACTTTTGTCTGAGAGCAGGGTATACTCATGTCTGTTAGAGTCTCCATCTATAGTGTTGGCTGGCTAAGAGCTCAGCGGTCAGGGCAAAGTAGTCATGCTCTGCTTTTCCAAGCTCTGTGGTCACACGGGTGGTTGGAATTCAAGCTGTACCTGGCTGGAAGGTAAGTTGAGAATTTCCAACAAGCAGTCTTGGTACTGGATGATGTAGCTGCTCAAGAGTCAATGCAGTCCCTGACTTCTGACGAGCTCAGGTATGGCACCAGGCCCCTGGGCAGTCAGGTTCTGTCCCAAAGCCGGCATATGGACCTCGTTGATCAAGAGGATGCTTGTGCCAAATGCTTGCAAATGGGGAGGTCACCATTTTGGTATTAAGTCCAGAGTCTTAGGTAGGCAACTGGCCTTTCTCAGAGTCCCGCCATTTGAATTATGACTCTGAAGTGAC
>NW_004529684.1:0-2210 GCF_000260255.1 Octodon degus
TGGCAGAATCGGGTATTGAACTCAGGCCCTTGCTCTTGCCAGGCAAGCACTTATTCTACTGAGCAGTCTCCCCGGCCCCCTTGCCTTGAATTTGTAAACTGTTCAGAAATCACTTTATTCATACTTCAGGCTCATTTTGAGGGATATAATAATAGAGAACAAGCAAGAAAGGAAACGATCACTTCTTATAAGACTTGTTAACTGAGATGCTTAAAAGATATACTACCAGGTACTAATTTACATCTTTGATGCTACTTTTTTTGTTTAATAGTATTTTATATGCTTTTTCTAGATATGTGAAATCAATACATTTTTTGCTTTTTGTTCTGTTCTGTTGTTTTAGCAGCAGTGGGGACAGATGGAACAGAACCCTGTGCACTTTGGGCAAACCACTCTACCACTTAGCTACACTCCTAGCCCCAATCTGTCATTTCTAAATACTAAGCAGCAACCTTTGAGTAAGAAATGTGTAGAAACGCTCAAGTAGCTCTGATCATGTCTAAGCAGAGCCAAGTGCCTACTTAGTGACACCAGAAATGGCCTTCCTTTTTTTAAAATTTAGCTCCCTACTCAACCTCCTAAAAAAAGAACACAAATTTGAATGGATGAAGAAAATGTGGTTTACATTCACAATAGAATACCATGCAGCTTTATTAAGAAAGAAGGCAATTTCTGTCATTTGGAGTAGCATAGATGGAACTGGAAGATATAGTGCTAAGTGAAATAAACTGGACACAGAAAACTAAGGACTCCATGATCTCACTCACATATGGAATCTGAAAAATAAGGTGAACTCCAGAAAACATAAGAAGATATACTAAGGCCATGAGGGTGGGCTTAAGGCATGAGGAGGCCGTGGTCCAAGTACACAAAGTTTCAAATAGACAGGAGGATTAGGATTGGAATGCTATTGCAATACCATGGTCAGTAATGTTTCTTTTTTAAAAAATTTATTTATTTATTTATTTATTTATTATTTATTTAGTGTGTGTGTGTGTGTGTGTGGCCAGCTCAGCCCACCAGGGGGCGGGGCTGGCTGGCATGTGGTGCTGGGGGATTGAACCGCGGTCCCTGTGCTTAGCTTTGCTAAGCTTGTTCTAAGTAGGTGCTTTAGACCACTGAGCCATCTCACCAGCCCCCCCCCCCTTTTTTTTTTTTTTTAAAGCTGACAGTGTAAGATCCGTACAACTGGGGCATCTCCAAGATGGTGGAAGGTGGCGGCTTGGCTGAACCCCTGACCTGATGTGATACTGTGGGAGGAGCTGGATGTCTCTGGTCTCTGTCTGGCTTGGCTGTACTTCTTGCATCCAGCTAGGTGGCCCCAAAGGGAGCCTACATCTCCTGACATGTAGTCACAAAAGGAGGCAGGAAACCTGCCACCTCTGAGTCTCTCTGTAGGCTACTCTGACTTGAGGTAGTTTTTAGCCCTCAGTGCTACTGGCTCTGGCTTCACGCTTGCCTCCTGGGCCTGACCCATTCTCATCTTTAATCCACACAGGGATGCATAGCCAGGCACCTGTTGATTAAGTCTTACCTATTCCCAGCCTTTTCCTGGCCTCTCACCTCTGGCTGCCTTCTGGTGGGTCCAGTTGCCCAGTGGAGCAGGCAGCACAGGCCTGGCCTCGGCCCTTTGGGGAGGGTGTAGGAGTGGGCATCTCAACACATCGAGCACAGCTGGCCTGAGAAGCCCTTCCAGCTGTAAGTCTTGCTCTAGGTCAAGAGCCAAGTGTCAGATCCTTGTAGAGAGAAAGCAAGTTCCTGACCTCGCCTTGATTCTGCCATTTGCCCCATGTGAGCGTTTATGAATATCAGCACTGAACTACTTTCTGAATTTTTATAAGATACAGGAATAACTATGAAGAACCAGTATTCCAAACATTTTAATCCATCCATCCATCCATCCATTAATTTTTGAGACAAGGGTCTTGCTATGTTGCCCAAGCAGGCCTTGAACTCCTGGGCTCAAACAATCCTCCCACCTCAGCCCTCCCAGTAGCTGAGACTACAGATGTGTGCCTCTACGCCAGCTCTAAATGCAGCAACCCAACTTTTCTTTTCTTTTTTTTTTTTTTTAATTTTTATTTATTTATTTATTTATTTATTTATGTGTGTGTGTGTGTGTGGCCAGCTCAGTCCACCAGGGGGCGGGGCTGGCTGGCATGTGGTGCTGGGGGATATCATCGATCACTTTCCTCTTTGGCCCTATGCAT
>NW_004529685.1:0-2208 GCF_000260255.1 Octodon degus
CCCCGGTTCCGCAAAAAAAAAAAAAAAAAAAAAAAAACCAGAAATGTCAATGCTGACACTGTTCCGAATGAGATCCTGTCAGTGCGTGGCCCGCAGGACCTCTCATCTTCCTGTCTGCATTGGTGGGGAAGCCTTCTTGGCTTGGGGATAGTTATCACCAGACTAGGTCTAAGGAGCTCCCCCAAAGAGGAGGCAGGAACCTCACCAGCTCCCCCATGCAGTAGATAGTAGCTTTTCTGTCTTCTGTTACAGAAAAAGGCAGGCACCAGAGATCTTCTTTTAAGAAAATCACAGCACAGACAAAAGTTATTACTCACTCCTGTTCCCTTCTGGTTTGTGATCTGTTTTGCCCCTTTCATGTTTTCATACAAATGGTCTGGAACAGACTTCCAGCTGGGCCAATTTTGTCCCCTGAGAGACATCTGTCGATGTCCTGAGACAGCATTGCTCCTCGCAATGGTAGGACGTTTGAGCTCCAGTGGCACAACTGTCAAGTTTATCACATGGCACCTAGTAGGTAGACTTCGAGGACGTGACTAGACATCCTGCAATGCACAGGACAGCCCCTCCCACAAACAGTTATCTGGTGAGGGTGATGAGCCAACCCATGGTGCCTGTAACTTTTGCAGTTACAGTCCTGAAAGCCCTGTGTCCTGTGAAACCCACAGTCCTGGGCACACTTGAAGCACTAGTGTCCAGATATCCCCAGTGTCAAAAGTGCCTGTACTGAGGAACTGCTTTAGTAGGAAGACCCATTCACTTCACTTCTCACTAAATCCCTTTTCAGTGTGATCTGTAGTTTCTGTCACTTCTACTGAAACAGTTTTCTTTAGAAAGTCGGTGATTATGGAGCCAGGGAGATGGCTCAGTAGAATAAGCGCCTGCCTGGCAAGCGCAAGGATCTGAGTTCAATCCCCGGATCAGCCAAAAAAAAAAAGAAAGAAAGAAAAAGAAAAGAAAAGAAAGTCAGTGATTAACTTCCAATCAAGGAATCCAGTAGCCTCGCTCCTCCCTCAACCTTTTTGATTATTCTAAGCATTTGACACTGTTGACATCTTTTTCTGTGCTGGGACTCAAACACAGGGTACCATTGAACTGCATCCCTAGTTCCTTTTCTTTTTGAGATGTGGTCTCCTAGACTTCCCAGCCTGGCCTGGAATACCTAGGGGTTCAAGCATCCTTCTGCCCCAGCCCTGCTAGTATTTGGGACAGCAAGCCCAAGCTACCACATCTGGCTTTACTATTTACTTTGAAGCCCCTTCTTCTCATTTTTGGTTCTCCACCCCACCCTCATTACTGCGCCTTTGCTCTTGTGGGTTCTTAGTTCTTTTTTGTTTGTTTGTTTTTGTTTTTTTGCAGAACCAGGGATTGAACTCAGGCCCTAGGGAAGCGCTTATTCCACTGAGCCATCGCCCCGGCCCCAAGCGTTCTTAGTTCTATTTTGTCTTGAATGTAGTCTCTTAGTGAAGTGTCCCTTGGCTCACTTTTTATTAAAGAATTCCACTCCTTAGAGTTCAGAGGTGGGTCAGGCATGATGGCACACACCTGTAATCCCAGCTTCCTGAGAAGCTGATGCAGGAAGAGTACATGTTCAAGCCCAGCCTGAGCAGTGTAGTAATTAGAATCTGTCTTAAATTTTTAGAAAAAAAAAAATTACAAAGGGCTGGGGATATAAGTGTGAATGTCCTGCGTTCAATCCTAAGAACTGCTAAATAAGTATAAAAGAGTGGAGCCCCAAATTCCCTGGGCACCAAATCAGTGAAAGGACAAATGCCCTTGCTGCAATAATCCAGGCCTAAAACTGATATGATAGGTTGTGCTTCCTAGCTGCCGAGGGGTTATTGACACAGGATCAGTTATCCAGCGTAAGCTGACAGGTTACAAGAGGTAGCCTGGTTCCACTTGGCCATCTTAACTGTGTTTTGAGCTCCTCTCTGGGAGCATCCAGCAGCACAGGATAAAAGGAACAGTCACCAGAGCCACCAGCTTCTGACCAAGTAGCCTACCATTGTTCCATTTGCAAAACATCGTTTGCAAGTGAGTGGATGTATGGGTCTGAGAGATTTCCTGCCACACAGACAAACCTGAGGCCACACAGACAAACCTGAGGCCACACAGACAAACCTGAGGCCAAACAGCCACTTGGAAGCATGACCGGAAGCAAGCGTGCAGCCACAAAGGCCATGAAGTGTGCATCAAATGTCAATG
>NW_004529686.1:0-2265 GCF_000260255.1 Octodon degus
AGAGAGAGAGAGAGAGAGAGAGAGAGAGAGAGAGAGAGAGAGAGATCAATTGATCGATCAGTCGAGATCAGAAGATGAAATGAGGACAGCAGCTCGTCACCTGTAGCTGAGGCTCCTCTGGGTGCCACAGTGCTCAGGATAACAGAAATCCCAAAAGCACTCACCATATTTACCTTGGGATTTATGAAAGTTCCAAATCACACAGCCCAAGACAGTTAGTTTGCTCTGTACTGTTCCCAGCCATAACAAAGGTCCCAAATGTGTCCCTTCTCGATCCATACACACAGAAGCCCAAGACTAATGTAATTTGACACAGTGGTGATAACTGCAGTACAGTACGACAATCAAGCTAGGTCTGCACCCTTGTGCATTTCCAGGTGGACTGTTGTGACAAGAGGCAAGAAGGGAAAGAAGAACAGAACTAATACCACTGCCCAACCCAAGCTATGGACACGGTAATTATCCCCAGTGCAAGTGCAGCTGGGGATACAGGCTCACGGGGACAGAAAACAAACAATTTAGACAAACAAACAAATGGACAACAACATCCTGGGGCAGAATTTGGTTTCCTTTTCTATTTCTCTGACCTCTTCTCACCAAAACAAATAAACATTAATGCCCACATTCCTGGTAAAGCAACTGCAGGATCCTCCCTAACAAACTCAAAACAAACTCAAGGTCTCTCCTGCAACAAGCGCAAAACAAATGAGGAAAACAAACCTCATGGGGGGCCTCTAGCCCAAGAAAATGAATCCAGAAATATTTACCTATGAGAAAAAAAAACTCAATGAGAAAAACGTGTCAATAGTATCTCAAGAATACTCATCTGAGATAGATTGACACAAATTCCATGTCCTTAGGACCCACCAACACCAGCCTCGAGAGAAGAACAAAAGCCAATCAAGTCTTATTTAGGTTGGAGTAGGTTCTGTCATTCCTTCAGTCACTTTGGGACAGTTAGCTGAAATCAGCTTGTGTTGCCAAAAGCCACTCAGAAGTGGCTTGTAGGTGTGGAGGCTGGGAGGGCCTTTTGCAGGAGCGTCTTGCCCATGGGGATCCCAGATGAGCCCTCAAATGTAACAGCTGGGATTGAACATATTGCCCACAGGAGACCAAATTAAAAGGATTTACAGAATTTTTTATCAATTAGCCAGCGACCTATGTGCTCCCCACCCACCTAGGAAGACACAAAAAGGCCCAGTTTTTGTTCCCTACCTGCTTTTATAGTTTCTTTGTTGCTATGGCAACTGGGCAGGAATGTAGTGCCCCCTATATCCTATAGGTGAAGGGTCACGGTAGGAATATTGTGATGCCCATATATCCTACAGGTGCGAGCTCTCAGGCAGAGGGATCTCTTATTGCCCTAAATGGGTCCTGTCTTTCCTTATTTCCTGTTTGTGAAGTTCTGACAGGGCCGGGGAAAGAGTGAGGAATGGGGTAATTTAGACAAGGCTGCTTCTATACAAATACTGCAGGCAGGGGTTAAACTAAATTGAATTCTGCCTCAGTCTCTTCTACTTCTAAAAGTGAGTAGGGTAATATACTAGATGCCAGCCCTTACATCATGGAACAGAGTTACCCTGAGTAAATTTAATAAAGAGTTGAATGACAGAGATGACTTAAGTACCTGAGAGGGGCAACTAGGGCTAGTTCAGATGTTCAGCCAAAAGTGCTTACTCTACTGGTATCAGGAATTTTCCTTTCTTTCAAGTGCATAGATCCTTCTGTCTGCACCCTGCATTCAAGTTACTCATACGGGGGACAGTCCCAGACAGGGCCAGAGCTCCAAATCCAGTGTAAGCCTTTGTGCTCAATTTTTCATGTATAGTTGTGAGTGCACTTAGACAGCATATTTAGCCTGTTACATGAGAGGTCAGTTACTGATGGCCAATTGTTACTGGAAAAATAAAGAGATCTGCTTCCCATGGGTCAGTGTATTATTGAGAAGAATAGATCCTGGTTCCTTAAGAGAATCCAAAGCTAAGACCTCGGCTTGTCCAGAGTGAGCAGCAGCTTGCTAGCACATCCTTTGTTAGCTTTTGTTCTATGCATAATTGTATCCCAATTAACCTTAGAAGGAAAGATTTGTTAAGGTTTCAGTTATCAGGAGTATTTTATGCAGAAAGAACATCTCTATGTCTAGCTTGAAAGGAAATGGCTCCTCAGGGCACACCACCTGCCTCATATTCTAAGGATGCTGCTAATAAGAAAATAATCCCATTAACTCTTCAATTAAACCAAAAAGGTTGCTTGGTTAAGTGCCTT
>NW_004529687.1:0-535 GCF_000260255.1 Octodon degus
TTTTTGCATGAGGACTTCATGATGTCGTGTATTGCTGTGTTATCAAGTTCTTTTCTCATGAAGTACAGCCTTCCGTGTCCAGGAGTCGCTTAAGTCCAAGGTATTTTCTTTTGGTAAAATGTTGAATGCTGTAATTTTTTTGAGTAATCAAGAGATAGGTTTTATCACTTCAGCTTTGGTAAATGATGGGATTCTGAGCTGAAGTCTGCATTTCTTCCTTTTATGAGAGGATGGCACGTGACTGTCGAATACCCATGACATTGCCATTGCTGCGAGATGGTTTCACAGCAGCTCTGCCCAAGTCTTCATTTTCACAGTGTTGACATAGCCTAGAAAAGAGGTGAAAGGGAATACAAGTGGAATGCTTTTAAAGGATAGCAAACTTAAAGAAAAAATTCCTACGCTTGATGATCAGTCATGACATAGACTCTCATAAATGCTTACTGACCACACTGCTTTGGCCTTCTGAGGCATGCATTGGCAGGTTCTGAGGCTCCTACTTCCTGCCAGTTCCTTAACTTCCTTTTAGGTGCTT
>NW_004529687.1:1876-2359 GCF_000260255.1 Octodon degus
AAATGACTATCATCAGATAAAAACATTTTAATATTTTATATTTCTTCATTAGGAGCAGAGTGGGTCTATGCAGTTCAGATTCACAGTGATCCTCCTGTCTCAGCATCCCCAGTGCTGCTGTTACAGGATTGAATCACCACGCCTCGATTCAGTGGCCTGCATGGTGCATGCAGGGTTTGGGTGTGACAAAGCATGTGGTACCACGGATAGAAGCCAGCCCCTTTTGCTTTCCAGTCTGGTGATTAGACCGCCAAGTTATGTCCTGAGGCCTCAACAAATTAAGTGTTATTAAAGTATGCTCAAGTGGTGTCAAAGATTATGTGTCCTTTAATGAGAATGTAGATCTATGAAGGATAAGTGACCTGGAAATGACTTACATCAGTGGGTTAGTGATCGCTTCAATGTGTATACGGACACTTTGTATTTCTCCCATCCTCACTTTATATGATGCATTCTCCCAGTGGCTCACAGAAAATTCTCCTT
>NW_004529688.1:0-544 GCF_000260255.1 Octodon degus
GAAAGAAAGAAAGAAAGAGAAAGAAAGAAAGAAAGAAAGAAGAAAGAAAGAAAGAAAGAAAGAAAGAAAGAAAGAAAGAAAGAAAGAAAGAAAGAAAAAGAAAGAAAAAGAAAAGGTATTTGAAGGGCCCGGGGGCGGCGGGGGTGGGTGGCTCAGTAGAATAAGCACTCGCCTGGCAAGCGCAAGGGTCCAAGTTCAATCCCAGGTTCCACCAAAAAAAGGCATTTGTTTATTGTCAAATCATACAGAGGAAGTAAACCAGGAAATTCACCTCTCCTAGTTCTGATTCATTTGTCACTATGCAATGGCTTCCTACCAGGAATGAAGCAAATCCAAGCTCCCGACTGTACTCACAGAGCTGGCAGAAGCTCAGCGGGCCTCAGCCACCTCATCTCCAAGTCCTCTTCTTGTTTGTTTCCTTGTACTTTGGCCTTCATGTCTTTTCTGCGCAGTCTGAGCTCAACCCTCCATCAGGCCTTTATCCTTCCTGTTCTACCCACAGTGGCCTTCTTCTAGCCTGTGAGTGACATCTCCATCCAACACT
>NW_004529688.1:1209-2188 GCF_000260255.1 Octodon degus
ACATATTAATCATCATTTCATTCACAAAAGGACAGGTTGGTGACTAACAAATTTTTTTCTTTTTATCTTTTCATACTGAAAATTAGAAATATATTTTTATACATACATGCAGAAAATACTAAAACTATACTTCTTATAGTCATAATTTCCTAGTTTCATCATTTTTAAAACAAAGTGATCTAATGTTTCTAGCCTTGTAAATGCAAGTGTATACCCTTTATAAAACACAACTATAAACAAGTGGGGTTTTTTTTGAATACTAATTCACAAATAATTCCTTCTTGTTCTCTCTTTGCAAGGAGTTTCAGTAACATGGTGTGCCTTTGTGGAGGGGTGCTCTGACATCAGGACCAAATCTAGTTATGAGCATTTGACATTAAAGAGCTGTATGTGACATGTCTGACTCCATACCACTTTTAAAGCAATATTTTTAAAAAATTCAACAGAAATTAGCTTCCATTTCATGTATATGGTTAGACATTTATTTTCTCTGCAAACAGCAAGAATATCATGAAGGAATAAATTCTCTGATATTAGCCAGATTTCTTCTGATATTAAATATCCTGGATAGAAGAGGAAAGAATTTTCTGAAAAGTATAGATCATTCATCTTATTATTTTGCCAAAATTCAAATTTGTGCAGCTTTTTGCCCTTAGCAGTCTTTACTGTGTGATATTTTTTAGTAATCAGAATCTGAAGATTTATTGATATATCTTTTGCTAAGCAGAAAAAAATCTAATATACAAAAAAGAATTGCTAAAGGATCTTTGTAACAATATTATTTAAGGAAAAAAATACCCAAAAAATCACTAATGTGTCTTAATAGCTGAATATTATTTAATGATGTCTTGATAGTTGTCTTGACTTTCTTCTTCTGCTGGCAGTGAAAGCAATGGGCAGATAGGACTTTTGAGCAGATTCAAGTGTAAATCCTATTTCCCATGTTCATTTGGACTTTCACTGCATTATTTATCTTCCT
>NW_004529689.1:0-834 GCF_000260255.1 Octodon degus
AAAAACAAACAAACAAACAAAAAAAAAAAAAAACATAAAATAAAAAATAAAGAATACTTTTTCTCTTTAGCAAATTTTCTGTTTGTATCCTTAACCCCTTTTATTATTAGTGTACTTTATCCTATATATTTGTATGACCTTTTATTGTGAATATATTATCTTTTGTCATTTGTAGCAAGTAGGGACAGAAATAAGCATTAACATCCTAGGAAGCACTTAGTACACAGTCGTCTCAAAAGCCTTAGAAATGTCCATTCCATTTTACATGGTAATTTCTTTTTCTGAATCTATTCTAACTTAGAAACTCAAAGATCTTTGTAAATAGGAATTTATAATTTTTGTTTGAGACAGGATCTTATATAGTTCAGGCTGGCCCTAAACTGTGTAGCCCACGTTGACCTCAAATTTGCAGCAATCCTCCTGCCTCAGCCTCCCAAGGGTTGGATGACAGGCCCGCACCACCATGCCTACCACATATTTGTAATTTTTGAAAAATAATTATTTTACATTTTCACCACTTCTTTTATGTGATAGGAAAAAACAAAAGAATTTGTATTTATGAAAGTGTCTGGCTGGCCAGATAGCTCAGCATATTAAGGCACCTGCAGCAGGCACAGGGACCAGGTGTTCAATCCCTGGGCCTGCTGTGCTGGCCCCGCCCCCAGGTGTGCTGAGACAGCAATTGAGACTGGGCGTGGTAGCACACTCCTGTAGTCCCAGCTCTTGGAAGGCTGTAACCAGGCCGATCACTATGAATCCTATCTAATAGTAAGACCCTGAACACTCTGTAGACCCTGCCATAAAATACAGAAAAACACAAAAAAGAAAAAAAGA
>NW_004529689.1:1479-2024 GCF_000260255.1 Octodon degus
ACTCAGGTAAGGCCTGGACTATAGGCCTGGGGTGAAACCCTGTAGCTACAATCCCTGCAGAGAGAGTAGGGGACAAAGCCACCCAGCTAGTCCAGGAGCAGAACATCTTGCCAGAGGGGCACAACAGGATCACTCCCAAAGGTGGCAGCAAGAAGGAGCTGAGCACAGCAGCCAGGCCCAAACCAGGCACAAGAGGCTAAATCCAAACTTTGTAGATCTGCACCTGAATTTCAGTAGGTGCTAAGGTTATAACTGTACCAAAGCTGTACAACAAAGAGCAGAAGACAGTGCTACACAAAATGACAATGAGAAGGAGCAATCTCAGACCCAAAACCGACCCATAAAAAGTGCAAAGGAAACTAACACAGAACAAATTGGGAATCACACAGTTGAAATCAATGAATCAACAGCTTCTGAAATAAAGAAACAACTGCAAAAAGGTATAGAGAGCTGCCGAGTTCCAGGAGCCCCCAGACCCAGTCCTAGCCCAGGTCCGGTGAGTGTGCAGAGAGTTTCCTGCTACCCTGCGCCGGCGGGACCAGTCC
>NW_004529690.1:0-2257 GCF_000260255.1 Octodon degus
ACCACTAAGAAGAATATATGCAGTGTATTATTTGTTGAAAATGTACTTTCGATTTGATTTGAATCTGTCTCATTGCTATATGTTTATCAATAAACTTTGAAAAGAAAAAATAAATAAATAAATAAATAAATAAACACAGAACACGAGGACATCTTTATAAAGTGAGAGTGCACTTAAAAATATTTCTGGCCAGGTTTTTTAAATTATGATAACCATTTTTAGGTTTGTAATTATGAGATCCCAGTCAGAACTTTTGTAGGTCATTTAGCAGAGATCTCTTATAGGAAGAATTTGCAAAAAGGTATAAACCTCTTATTTATGGTGTTTAGGTCTAATACAGCATATCAAGTTTGAATAAGAGTAAGCAAACTGAGTAGAGTATAAAGATTAGGCAAAGCACAATAGAGCAGCATTGACCAGGTACAAGTTCTTAGACTTACAGACTAGCAGTGAGAGAAGCTGCGCTGTTTATTGTGGCTGTATAGACAGTCTGTAGAGGTGGTTGAGGGGGTGAAGAGAGAGTAAGGTATCACTTTAGTCCCTGAAAGTTTAGAGATAGGGCAAAGAAAGCTTAGACATAGGGTACCTTGGACCATTTACCACTGCAGCAACAGAAATTGTCGAAATCACATACAGTGTTAAAATCTAGGGTGCCCTCAGGGGCCATTGGGTCCCATTGTCAAGTTTGTTTTGGGGCCAGGCAGTTTGGCAAAGGAATGTGAGGTGCTTAACTTTAAGTTAAGTGCAGAGAATTCCAGAGGGTCCCGCATAACAGAGTGAAGACATTGGAGGACAGTAGAGCTACAGGGAAGGCCTGAGGGAGTATTGTCCATAGTGAAAAGGACAGTGACAGGGCTACAGAAATGAGACAGGCCAATCCTGGTTGGCCATGAGATGTCCCAAATAGACAGAGTAACCCAAGCCTCTTGAGCAGATGTCTCCAGTAGAGAAGGGGGATCTGAGAATGAGGGGGAGAACAGGGAATGGAGGTTGGAGCCCAGGGAATGAGCGAGCTGCCTCAGGGTGGGGGCCAACCAAGATGTAGGAAGTGAAGGAGTTCATTGAGAGGCAGAGAGGAGAAGGGAGAGAAATCTGAGGAAGCACCCTGTAGAAACTTTTGGGAGAGGCGCTGTAAGAGGCAGAAAGTGGAGGGCAGAGGTGAGAAGAGTCGGTGAGAGTAGAGGGCCAGGGCGCAAAAGCAGAGGAACCGAGAGGAAAGGGAAAAGGAAGCATGGCAAGGAAAGCGAAAAAAACTTACAATTAGATGTGTGTGGATGAGAAGTCAGCAAGGGCCCGTCCGAGGTTCATTGTCTGCTATAGCAACGGAGGTGGCTACAAAGCTGACAGATGCTTGATTTAGTAGCATCTGACGCAGAAAAGGCCAGAAAGCTCTGTCTGGCTCTCAGGATTCTCACCCATGGAGGACTGAGCCACCATGTCCAATGTTAAACTATATAAAGATGTTGTACTGGGAGTAGTCAAGCTAGTTCATGTGGGAGGATCTCAGGAAGAGGGTAAGGCTACGCGCAGAGGTGGATGTAGGCTTCCAGCCCCCAGCTGTTTCCTCTTCCTGCTAGTCCAGCATCAGCCATTTTGGGCCTGAAAATATGTGCAGCTGGGCCAGGGTTTGCATGTATGAGAGTATCTATATCATCACATAGTTTTTGTATGTCTGTGAATTTGCATACCTGTCTAGACTGATATAACTCTCAAGATTTGAGGTGAACTTGCTAACCAGGGAAGAGAAATGAGAACATTCTTCCCATCAGAATGAGCCAATTTATTTATTTATGTATTGACAGAGTATCACTACGTAGTTCTGGCTGGCTTTGAGCTCTCTTTGTAGTCCAGGCTGGTTTCAATTCACAACAGTCCTCCTGCCTCAGCTTCTCAAGTACTGGGATTACAGGCATGTGCCTCCAGGCCAGCTGGCAGATTGATTTTTATAGAGGTAATACAGGAAGCGAGCCTATCTACACTATTTATGTACATAGAGGTATCCATATGATTCTGAAGTGTAACCAGATTACATGACTGTGAAAAACAGGGTTATAATTGTCTTAAATTTCATTTTATTTTATTTTATTTTTATTTATTTATTTTTTTATTTTTTTTCAGAGTTTTATTGACAAACAGATAGCAATGAGACAGTTTCAAATCAAATCGGAAGGACAGTTTCAACAAATAATACACTGCATATATTCTTCTTAGTGGTTAATTGCTGTACAAGATGCGGACTTGTGATCCTATTTACAAA
>NW_004529691.1:0-515 GCF_000260255.1 Octodon degus
TGATAAGTATTTCAGTAGGAAAGTTATGAAGAGAGGCAAGAGTTCTTTGTTTACAACAGGAACTTAAGGTACAAAATTTGCTTCAGGCCAAACTTGTATTAATGTCGTGTGAAGCATAGCAGCAAATATATACTAGAAGCTCCTGTATTTCTGCATCCATCTCAGCATACTGAGCACAGGGATGTGTGATGAGCCTGGATGTGGGCACAGAGAGCAACTTGGGTAGACTCAAGCTTGCTGGAGCCCTGCCTCTGAGCTGAGCCCGAAAGCCCTTTTCATGCACCCTTATAGCTTTTAAAATAATTAGTTTTATTGAGAAAAAGTAGCAATGAGACAGTTTCAAAACAGGTTAGTAGGACACTTACAATGATTAATAAATTGCATATTGTTGTCTTAGTAGTAGTTATTCATAGTAAAAGATGCTGAAATGATATACTGTCCAAACACTATTAGTACAAATCATTCTTCTCATTAAATTAAGATAAAGTAGCTGTATATCTATCCTCACTATTTTG
>NW_004529691.1:1449-2158 GCF_000260255.1 Octodon degus
CCTTTTCGTGCCACTGGAGTAACACTGCGCTGCTGTTTTCTGTGGGCTTCTCAAACCCTTTATAAATGTACTTCATTAACAAGTCAACGCCATTTCTGTCCAGGGACTGCACAGCCTGCTCAATCTCACTGCTCTTAAAGTTTGTGAGCACCTTCAGCACCACGCCCTGGGCTCGTTCCTTCATGGCCTGATTCTTGGTGTTGACTGGAGAGTTCCGCAAGGCTGCGTGGAAGGCCCGAAGCATATCCCTTTGCCACAGGAGCCCGTCCATCTCTCCGGGGTCCGGGCCTGGCTCTCCCGCTGCCGCCGCCTCCTATTCCTGCTCGTCCACGAATTTGTTCTCATAAAACTCATCGATGTCCACCCAGTGGAAGCGCAAGGACAGCGTGTTAGGGCCATGGCGGGAGCTCGGCGCCTGCTCAGCTGACTCCGCTTCGGGACCGACCTCCCCTAGCTCCGCTCACCACCCGTCTGGATTCTGCCTCCCTGTGGCTTTACTATTTATACCTCGTTTTTATGCTTTTCTACTGGATGGTTAAGATTGAGATAAAGCAAGACCTATATAACAAAAATTCTAACTCTTTTACCTGACAAGGTCAGTCAAATTCCCTCAGGATTTACCCTGAAACAATGTACAGCAGTTTGTAAATCCTTTGTCAGTGTCAACCACTTGGATGAGTCACAGCCATTTTGCTTGACCAATCTCTGT
>NW_004529692.1:0-2213 GCF_000260255.1 Octodon degus
TCTTTCTTTCTTTCTTTCTTTCTTTCTTTCTTTCTTTCTTTCTTTCTTTCTTTCTTTCTTGCTTGCTTGCTTGCTTGCTTGCTTGCTTGCTTGCTTGATTGCTTGCTATTTAGAACACGGTCTACAGGATCTCAGTCCATAGATGTGTCTCATAGTGATCTGCCTCTGTTCAGCCTCCCAAAAGCTGGGATTATAGTTATGTGCCAACCTCTCAGTCTCAGTGGCATCTCCTTAAGCCCTGGAGGTGGGACCGCATGGCAAGCATGGAACCCTGGCTGCTGCACTCTGCCTAAGCAGGTGCTTTCCTCTTCTGAGTTACCTAGCCGGCCATTAACTGTTTTATTTAATTCTTCTGTGTACTCTCATTTGGGAGATTGTAGGTTTAATCGGTTTGCAATAACTAAGGGATACCATTCATGTGTTTATTTATTTCATTTTTTTGAGAATTGGTCTGACTGTAGTGCAGGCCGATCTTCAATTCAAACCAATTGCCCTGCCTCTCACTCCTGCTGACATGTGGGATTACAGGTATGCATCCCCTTACCTGCTGTACATAAAGATCTATATATTTCTTTTTAGATTTATTAAGCAAAGAGTTGACGTAGGAGACAATGTTTTTCCTGAACAGGTATAGCATATTTAATATCTTATTTTATTGATATTTCATTTTTCCGCTAAGTGCACACGGGATAGTTGGAACCTCCTGAGAAAACAGGAAGAGAAGAGGTGACAGGTATGAAATGCCCAAAAGACAGGAAAGCAAATCATATATGCTGTGAGCGTCAGCTAGGCCTGTGCATGGAACATGCTGTCATGCGTGGCAAAGGTTATACTGGTGTTAAATTTTTGAATTTTTATTATATTTGATATAGAAATATACTTCTATTCTTGTTTAGATTTTGGAAGCAGGCCAATGGATGATGTTGAAAATAATGTTTCTTGTCAACATTATAGATACTAAAATTTAATTTTATGTTATTACACTTTTTTCTTAAGTATACATTGTTTAATATAATAAAATTAATACATTTATAAATGGAAATACCCCTAAAAGCAGATGTATTTACAATGTCTCCATCATGCAGCTTGCAAATCAATTAACCATGCTCCTCCTCACATGTGGGTGTCCCGTGCACGATGATGAGCAAAGCTGATCCTCTATGCAGGGTGAGCGTGGAACACGTAACTCCTTTAAGAGCTTTACAGGAAAGGAAGAGAAAGAAACAGAAGGAAAGAAAGAAATAGATCAGAAAGAACAGAAATAGCCCAGCAATTGAAATAGCTTTGACCTGGCTCTATAGCGCTCAGCTCAGGGTTCAAGGAACTGCTGGCAAACATTCGCATGAAATAAACACCTAGCAGTGACACTGGCACTTCACTGTACTGCTTGGCTTTTGAGCTGTGAGCTCACCTGGTCTGGTCAGCAGCTAGACTCTTTCACTCTATTCTGTTTCACTGATTGTGGCATGGGATGGTGCTCCTTGTGAGAAGAAAATCTCAGACTGTGGGACCCTCATGCTAGTGAAGAAGAGAGCGATGGACGAAGCAGGTCTGTCGACAGAGCCATGTCATCTGAGCAGCACGCGGTGTGTCCAAGCCCATGTAAGTTTGGAGTGTCAGTACAGAGCCGTCAACAAACACAAAGTGAAAAATGAAAAACATCTTTTTCTATATATGTAAGGACAGTAATCTTCCAATTAAACAAATACGTACAAAGCAAACCTAAAATATTTGTAGAAAGATCATTTAACTCAGCAGACACAGGCAAAATGTATGTTTTTCTCCACAGGCCAATTTCACAAAATGACTCAAACAAATGAAACAAACAGATCAAACTATAGCACTTTAAGCCTTTTGTTAAACCACAAAACGAGGGAAAACGCAAACTCAGTCCCCCACTACCACAAATTATGCAGTCGAGTTTCCTGCATTTGGGGAAATCGCAGAGGTTAGCACATCCGGAGTGCAATGGATAAGCCTTGCCGTGGGAAAACCACCTTCTTGATCATGATATCTCCCCTGCCAAGTAAGTATGACTGCTGCTCTGCCCTCCCCCACCAAGCCTCCTGCGTGCCTCACTCTGCACTCAGGCTCATTTGCCTTCACGCACTCTCGGGTCCTCCTAGCCCATCCACACAGGAGATGCATTGGGCTGCGAAACTGCCCTAAGCTATCTCCATGGTCACAGGAAAATCATCAAGCTTCAACACCAG
>NW_004529693.1:0-2253 GCF_000260255.1 Octodon degus
TTTTTTTTTTTTTTTTTTTTTTTTGCGGAACCGGGGATTGAACTCAGGCCCTTGCGCTTGCCAAGGAAGTGCTTATTCTACTGAGCCATCTCCCCGGCCCTCATCAGCTCATTTCTAAGCAAGTGCACTGTGCATTGCCTCTTGTGTCCTGCCCTCTGGCAGGCAGTTCCTGAACAATTATTTTCTTTCTGTTTGTAGGCAGTGCCCATTATTTTATATCACCACTCCCTGATACCTATGTCAGTAGCTCTAGGAATATCAATTATAGATCCACCTTGGTCTATTTGTGTGCTTTGTCTCACCAGGATGAACCTTGAGTGAGCAAACAAAGAAAAAGTTGAACCAATCCTGCAGGCCTCATTGACTGCAAACCCTAAGTCTTCCTTCCATGGATGTGATCTTTGTAAAACCTGGAGCAAATATAATGTACAGCAGGACAAAATGACTGAAAATTTGTCAGTTGTTTCTCATTGCCAGGTCTTGTGTGATTCCCCTCAGGCTAGAAAGAGTCCAGTATCTCTGACTGAGGAATGTGTAGCATCCTCCAATAAGAATATGGAGAAAGAGTCACACATTGCAAAGAGAATAAGGTTCTGGGGCTCCTCTGCTGTCTCTATGCCCTTTATTCTCAGCCTTCTATGTGGTTAAGGATTTGTCTCTGCAGAGAATCTTAATAGGTCCACCTTGGCTTCAGTCAAATTCTCCAGTAGAGTTAGTAGCACAGAAGTCCAGTTTGACAGGCAGTGGTGATCTCACTCTGGGGCTCTGTGCTCCATGGACATCCTCCAAGGAGCTGAATCCCCACAGTTCCATTGTCTGTATCTGGTCAGAGTTTGATCATAATGGTGGTTTTCCCATGGTAAGGCTCATCAATTGCACTCCAGATATGTGACCCCTGTGATTTCCCCAAATGTGGGAAACTCACTGCAGAATGGTAGTGGCTTCTCACTTTTCCCTCTTCGTTACCTTTGTGGCCACACTTAAAGCAGAGGTGTACCCAGCCCTTTCTTTGGGCTGTTCACTCTTCAAAGCCGAGGAATGGGTCCAGCTCTCCTCCAGTCCCAGGACAGCCCTGGCCCTGTGTCCTGGGACCTAAACTCCAGGAATACTGTGCGTTGGCCCAGCGGGGAGGTGGCCAGGGACACAGGGAGGGCCCAGGTGTAGGGCGGGGCATGTGGTTTCCAGTGCAGTGGTCCTTATCCGACTTCTTGACTGTCAGAGAACATGGCCAAGTTCCCCACCCAGGGGAAACGAAGGAAAAGGAGCCTTTAATCACGCCAGCCCAGCCTGGCTGCTGCCCTTCTCACCTGGACTCTGCGTGTGAGCCAATGGCTGGGCTGGCTGCCTTGCCCCGGCTTCATGCTTCTCTCTGCCAGCCTGTTGACTTTGCTGGTAGCTGTGAGAAGGGCTCTCCCGGCTTAGGCTCTTCCATCTTCGGCTCAGTTCGGCTGGGGCTCAGTCTGGCCGGAAGCTATACGCGGATTTCCCAGGACTCAGAGGGAGGGCCCCTCCACGCCCCCCTTATTGCTTTTATTTGAATTTTTCCTTTCCTCTTTTTGATGAGGTTAGCTAGGGCCTTATTGATTTTATTTAGTCTTTCAAAGAACCAGCTTTTTCATTCGTTAATTCTTTGAGCTGTTGTCTTCATCTGAATTGACTTAATTTCTGCTCTAATTTTTATGATTTCCTCCTGTCTTTGGGCTCTGGGTTTGGTTTGCGCTTCCTTTTCTAGTTGTTGGAGGTGCAGCATTAGGGTGTTTATTTTCTTCCCATTTTGTTTTCCTAATGTGTGAGTGGACCACTAAGAATTTCCCTCTGAGAACTGCTTTAACCACATCCCATAAATTCCAACAGGTTGTCGTTCAATTTTCATTGAATTGTAGACATTGTTGAATCTCTTGTTTAATTTCATCTGTGACCTATTGATTGCTGAGTAGGGTGTTGTTTAATTTCCATGTACTTAGGGGGTTTTTCTGATTTCTTTTGTCATTTAGTTCCAGTTTCATTGTACTTTGGTCAGATAATATGCATGGGATAATTTCTGTTTTCTTGCATATACTTAAGCATGACCTATGGACTAGTATGTGGTCTATTTTACAAAATGACCCATATGCAGCTAAAGAACATGTGTATTCATCTGTCGTTGGGTGGAACACTCTGTATGTGTCCACCAAGTCCATTTGTTCCAAGCTCTGGTTCAGTTCTGCTACTTCTTTTCTAATTTTTCATCTGGTGGACCTATCTTTTTTTTTT
>NW_004529694.1:0-2252 GCF_000260255.1 Octodon degus
TCAGCATGTCAAAAAGATTTACTTGATGTCTTAATATAAAAGACAAGTTCGAGCTGGGCATGGTGACATACAACTGTAATCTCCCCACTTGGGAGGCTAAGATGGTTAGAGTGCTATGAGTTTAAGCCTTCTGGGCTGTGTAGTGAATTTAAGAACAGCCTGAGCTGCAGAGCAACACTTGTATGAAAATAAACAAACACAAAGTTTCTATCACATTTTCATTTAAATTGTTTTTGCATTTAAAAAAATTTTAATAGTAATTGCCATAAAGCTCATCTTATTTGTGTCCTTCTTATGAAAATCTAACTTGAAAAATAAACACTCTAATGTAAAATGCTGTCCTTTCTACTACTTTATAAATTTGGCCTGGAAATATCTCTGGCGTGCTAAATTTGTGGAAAGAAATTTCTAAGATAAAATGTGAAATGGAGCTTCCTATAGTACTAGGAAACAGACATGACTCAAATAGTAAAGATGGATTATCCTTTCGAAGATATAAAAATATTATAATGAGGTTTCAAAATATAACGCAATTAAAATAAATAATATATTGGAAAATCTCAATAGTAGAATAACTGTTTAGTAAATATAAAAAGGTAAATAAATTTGTAACTTAAAATAAAATAAATTAAAAAAGAAAGTCCAGAAAATTTAAGTTATAATTATCTTAATTTTAAACTACTTTGGAGAAGAAATGTTTGAAGTATTTGATCTTGGAAGGTGTTGAATATCAAATTTGTGATTAATTTAATGTTTGTAGGCTTATATGTTTATAAGAGTAGCAGCTAAATGTAATTCTGCTTTAATAATAAAAATACCAAATTTTGGGGGCCAGTGCAATAGCACAGCAGGCTAACACTCCTGCTGAGGCAAGTGCGGGGACCAAGATTCGATCCCTGGATGAGCTGGCCACAGAGTCCAGACACAGTGGCACATGCCTGTAATCCCAGTGCTGGGGAGACTGAAAACAGGAGGATCACAATGAGTCCAAGCTACATTAGTGAGAACCTGTAATAACCAAATACATATTTTTAAAAATTCTATATGTAGAATTGTCAAAGTTTCATTTACCTAATATTCAAAATTTCTACTTTACAAACAATAAGTTGGTGGTCACTAACATTCTGTGGAATGTTAAGGTCTTGTGGGTACCTGATAGCAAATGTTGGCTGATAATCTGATGGTTACTTTGAAGGAGGCATTCTTTGGAGATCAGAAGATTGCTCATCCTTGCTCTTAATGGTGATCTTATTCCTTTACAGTTCTATGCAAAAGTGAAAGCCTGGCATAATTGTTACGTAAATATAATGTCAATGAATTAAAATCTGAACTAAATCATTTGCTTCAGAAGTTAAGAAGGAAAAGACTCAAATCGTAGTAAGGACAGACATAGCGAATAGATGCACATGCCCACATTCACTTTCCTGGTATTTCCAAATATGTCATCCATTTTAGGTCCAGTCCATTGGTCTACCTCTTGAACCCTTTGACTTACCCTTAGAGTCAGATAATCTAAGGGAAAAGCCATGGTTTAGTAACAACTTTAGTTTTTGTGTTGTGACTTTCTTCTATCAGGACCTGAACAGGCTCCTCATACATTGAGTTACTCTACAGTGAATGATAAAAGACAATAGACAGAAGTAATATGGTATGTGGGGGTCCAGGAAGGTCAGAAGTCTTGTGGTTAAGACACAAGCTTCTCCAGTCTGGAACTATTTGTTGGATCCATGTCAGGGGCATGCAAGGAACACTTGCGGCCAAAGATGTGGTAGAAAATAAGTACTTGTGAAAGCAGAACAAAGACATGCTGAGCAGTAAATCTTTGTTTAATAAGAGAAGAACTGTTTCATCTTTAAGGCTGGAAGTTATTACCCTTAGAAATACTTAGTGTCCTCAGCTGTGGTGTTATCTTGTCTTCAGAGACGTCACAGTGTCACAGAGCACTGCAGGGCTCTGCTAGGACTCTGGGCATGGAGACTCCTGTTTCTGAAATCCAGCTTCTGGCTCATTGGGTCAGTCATTCAGACTCCTAAGTTAAGAGAGGAAGCCAACTGGTTAATTCTAAGGCTGAGCAGTGCCACCTCAGTGTGGTCTCCATTTTTCTCCAAAATTGTGTGCATATGGGGGCTGGAGAGATGGCTCAGTGGTCTAAAGCACCTACTTGGAACAAGCTTGGCAAGGCATCAGGGACCGCGGTTCAATCCCCCAGCACCACATGCCAGCCAGCCCCGCCCCCTGGTGGGCTGAGCTGG
>NW_004529695.1:0-2156 GCF_000260255.1 Octodon degus
AATCCAACAGCTGCAGGACGATGTAAACATGAACAACATAAGACTAATAGACATCAGTAAAAAAGCAGCCAGTACAAATGGCAAAAAAAGAATATTGGCAGAAGTAATAGCAGAAAACTTCCCAAATATAGGGAAACAATCTGATACTCTGCTAACCAAAGCATGTAAAATTTTAAATAGCATCATCCAAAATAAATCTACGCAGACATAATAATTAAGATTTCAGAAATGCAACACAAGAACAACATACTTAAAGCTGCTAGAGGAAAGGAACAGATCACATTTAAAGGAAAACCCATGAGAATATCAACACAAACTATCAAGTCAGGAACAGCATGGACTAAAGTAGCCCAAGTCCTACAGAAAAAGAAATTCCAATTCAGACTGATATACTCTGCAAAACTCTCTTCGAAAATTGAAGAAGTAAAATACTTTCATGACAAAGAACAACTAAAGAAATTCATGTCTACAAAACTCACCCCAAACAGAGTACTAAAGGATATTCTAGAAAGGGATCAAAATGACCACAACTCTAAGAACAGAAAGAGCCCACCCAAACTGGACAAACAATTAAACACAGGTAAAGTAGAGAACAAACAGCAGAAAAATAATATGAAAATTAAGTCAATACACATCAATTATAACCATCAATGTAAATGGACTCAATTCACCAATTAAAAGAAATAAATTGGCAGAGAAGATCAAAAAGCAAAATTCAACAATATGCTATATACAAGAAACACATTTAACCAAAAAAGAAATTCATAGTGTGAAAGTCAAGGAATGGAAAACAATGCTACATGCTCCAGAAGCTCAGAAAACAGCAGGGGCAACTATTCTGTTAGCAGACAATCTCAACTTTAAATCAAGAATGGTCAAATGAGATTTTAAAAAAGGTGACTACATACTTGATAGGGGGAAACTTAAGAGGTAGACATAACAGTCATAAATATGTATGCACCAAATATGGGAGCACCAACTATGTAAGACAAAATTTAATAGACATGAATAATTTAATAACCAATAATACAACCTTAACAGGGGACCTTACCATTCCCTTATCTCAAAAGACAGATCAAGTAGACAAAAAATTAGCAAAGAAGTAGCAGAACTGAACTAAACTTTTGAACAAATGGACTAAGTGGACATTTACAGAATGTTCCACCCAACCACATCTGAAAACACATTCTTCTCAGCCACACATAAGATGGTCTCTAAAATAGACTACATACTACTCCATAAATCATGCTTAAGTAAATGAGAGAAAACAGAAATTATCCCATGTGTATTATCTGATCACAGTGCAAATGAAACTGGAAATTAATGACAAGAGAAACCCCACAAATATATGGAAATTAAATAACAGCCTCTTCAGCAATCAAAGCATTACAGATGTCTTTAAACAAGAAATTAAACAATATTTATTATCCAGTTAAAATTTAAACAAAACTTACCAGAATTTGGAGGATGCGATCAAAGTAGTGCTCAGAGGGAAATTTATAGTGGTGAACCCACACGTTAGGAAAACAGAGCAAGAACAAATAAATGCCCCAATGCTGCAACTTAAGCTTTTAGAAAAAAAAAGAGCAAACCTAGCACAAGCACAAAGATGGGAGGAAATAATAAAGATGGAAGCAGAAATTAATGCAATTGAAACAAAGAAAACAATACCAAGAATTAATGATTCAAAGAGCTGGTTCTTTGAAAGACTAAATAAAATTGATAAGCTCCTAGACAACCTCATAAAAAAAAAGGAAGGAAAAATGCATATCCAAGCAATAAAGAGTGAAAAGTGTGGAATTATTACAGATCCTGTGGAAATACAGAAAATTATAAACAAACATTATGAAAATCTTTACTCTCAACAAGTGAAAAGCACAGAAGAAATGGACAACTTACCAGATAGGAACAAATTACCAAAACTGAATCAAGAAAATATAAAAACTATTAATAAGCCAATAACAGGAAATAAAATTGAAAATGTAATAAAAAACTTACCAACAGAGTCCTAGCCCAGGTCTGGTGAGTGTGTGGAGAGCTTCCTGCTACCCTGCGCCGGCGGGACCAGTCCCAGCCCAGGCGCAGCGAGAGCCGGACCCTCTCCCAGCCCCTCGGGCTGCCCCCCTCCACTCTGCAGTGCGTCCCGCACCCCGCCC
>NW_004529696.1:0-2199 GCF_000260255.1 Octodon degus
GCTGCGCCTGGGCTGGGACTGGTCCCGCCGGCGCAGGTTAGCAGGAAGCTCTCCACACACTCACCGGACCTGGGCTAGGACTGGGTCTGTACTAATAGTATTTGGACAGGATATCATGTCTCCATCTTGTACTATGAATAACCACTATGAAGACTACAATATGCAATGTATTAATTATTGAAACTGTCCTACTAATAGGTTTTGAAACTGTCTCATTGCTATTTGTTTCTCAATAAAATTAATTTTTAAAAAATTGTAAGCCCAGAGCTGCAGAGATAGCTCAGCAGTCTAAGTGTCTGCCTGGCAAGTGCAAGAACCCAGGTTCAGTCTCCAGTACTGTGTGCCATGCTGTCCCTGGAACTCAGTGTGAGCTATGCCAGCCTGAAACCGGGCATGGTTGCGCACGCCTGTATCTCCTGTAATCCTGGCACTGGGGAGGCTGAGACAGGATCGCTACAAGTCCAACAGGCAATCAATAGTGAGACTCTGTGCCAAATAAATAAATAAAATATTTATAAATTTACCCAAACAAATTGTGAGCCTATACATCTAAGAGAAGTATTCTTAAAATACTTTCATGAAGAGATGTTCACAGGTCAATATTCATCACATTTTCCAGAAATGCAAGCTGATTTATGTGACACTAAGATACACACCGCGAAATATTGCCATGAGTAACCAGCAAAGGTGAAAGACCTCCTGCTACCAAATAAATATCAGTTACATTGAGAAAAAATCCACCTCTTCTCGTGTGCCCCCCTTTGGGGGCTCCTCATTATGCTTTCTGTATTGCAGGGTAGTGTGTTAAGATCCTAGAAACAATGAAGAGTGCCAAGCTGCCTGCTTTCATGAGCTACCGTAAGTCTGGTCTGCACAGACACTGGTCCTTGCTGTGGTCAGGAACTCAGCTGAGGCCATCAGAACTGAGTGCCTCATGAGGCAGGCAGATGGCTGCTGGGCCTCCTCACCGCCAGAGCTGGTTCCCAGAAGAATCCAAGAAGTGAAGACAGAAAAATGTGTACGTTTGAGATTAAAATGTTGTTTCAGCTGCATTCTATGAATCAAAACTTGAGGCGACAGTGGCAAAGCCCCCTATAAACTAGCCTGTGGACAGGGGCTAGAAGAAAATTATTCTTAGTGTTTCTGTATGGTCCAGTAGCTCTAAGACACAAAACGTTTATCTAAAGAGATACAGCAGTGCTAAAGCCATCCTGCTCTCTCAACATGTCCCAGGGAAGTAAGGTAAAGACCTTTCATTCACCTTAGGGATTTCTTTATATTCTAGAATAAAAATAAATTCATCCCTCACTCATACATGTGGGCCATGTGTGCGTGTGTGGGCCTGTGCATGCCTGGATCTATGTCCTTTAATCTACAAGGGAGAATGAGCAACCCTATATAAGTTCAGAGTTTCCTAATTTGGAATTTCTCTCCCTTAACATAACCAGTGCATGTGCCAGTATCAGACCCCCATTGGAGGACACTATGGGACTAAGATCAGGAAACTGACACCGATGTGCACCTCCCTTGTTGCTACATTTAATGTGAGAAAATCAACAGTTCTGATCTCCTGACTCAATGGTGCTATGTTTCCTACAAATCAGGTAAAATGTAGATCCTACTCAGTTTCTGATTTGACCATGGGAGATGTTTTGGTGCTATAATTGCAAATACAATTTACTGGTCGAGAGAGAGAGAGAGAGAGAGAGAGAGAGAGAGAGGCAGCAGGGCACAGGATAAGAAGGGCCATGCCAAGTGGTCTAAGTGGATGAGTAACCCCAGGTGGGAGCCAAAGCTCAGAGAGTATCCAAGAACTCACTCATTCTGGAAGCAGAAGCTACTCACAAGTATTCTTACGGGACTACCCGTTGTCATAGGACACACAACTGCTCACTCCCTAGGGCCTCTAGCATGAGCTGAGGAGGGAGCACTTTCAGGGACTCTGTAGATTAGCCCCTCCAGCACACTGGAGGGGCCACAGAAATAGCACAGAGTCTTTAAAAAAAAGAGCAGCAAAGTTACATGCATAGAGAGTGCAGGAAATTTTTACTTAAAAAAGTGATGCCCCAAATTTTGAAGATTGGAACTTGGAGTCTATAGTTTTAAAAAATCAATTTATTGGGCCTGCCAAACAGCTCAGCTGATTAAAGCACCTGCAAGCAGGTGCAGGGGCCAGAGGTTCAATCCCCAAAGTGCTGT
>NW_004529697.1:0-1677 GCF_000260255.1 Octodon degus
AACAGAGTACATCTCTGCATTAATTTTTGTAGCCTCGGCTGGCCCGTCGGCCTCTGGCACGCTCAAACTTCCGGCCCTTGGAGCGGACGTAGGGTCTGTGGGAAGAAGAGGGTGAAAAGCCCCCCTTATAGCCAACAGCAGGTCCCAGGTCCTGTCTCACTGCCCTGGCACCAGGACCTGACTTCTGGAACACACTACAACGCACAGAGCCAAGGCGCCAGGGGGTGGCAGGCGACGAGCTGCAGAGCCCACTGCGCTCATTCCCACCCTGAGGGTCCCACCCCCGCTGGGCAGCTGCAGGCCCTGTACTCACTTGGTGTGGCTGTGCGGGGTTCCTGGCGCCTTGCCAAAATGCCGGTATACCTCTCGGCCCTTGCGCGGACCTGGGGACAGGAGCAGAGGATAAAGCAGGGCCCTGCACCTCAACCTCGTGCAGGAAGCCTCTCCCTTCAACCCCTATCGGGCTGAGCTGGGGTACAAGGCAGAGGTGCACCCTGACCCTTAGTTCATAGAAATCCCCCCATAGAAATCACCAAGCCAAGAGCTCCTTACCAGAGAGCAGGACCGTGCCACGGCCCTTGGGGGAGTCCAGGGCCAGCTGGTCAAAGGTGAGGATCTTACCCCCAGCCTTGAGGATGCGGCTGCGGGCCCGGCTGGTCACGCGCAGAGCACAAACCTTCAGCTTGGGCACCTCCAGAACACGAACATCATCAGTGATGGTCCCCACAACCACTGCTGTCTTATTTTCCCGGCCGGGAAGCTTCATCTTCCGGATCTTGGAAAGATATACATCAAGTGTTGTTCTAGTGTTCAAGTCCGGAGGCCTGGCACTGTTGTGGCTAAGCCCACCTCACCCCTACTCTACAAGCCTCTCAGAGATCTGTGCAGGAAATTTGTTTTTTTTTTTTAATTTTATTTATTTACTTATTTTGTGTGTGTGTGTGGCCGGCTCAGCCCACCAGGGGGCGGGGCTGGCTGGCATGTGGTGCTGGGGGATTGAACCACGGTCCCTTTGTTTTTGCTAGGCTTGTTCTAAGTAGGTGCTTTAGACCACTGAGCCATCTCACCAGCCCCTAGTGCAGGAAATGTGACAGAAAATATTCAACAAATCCATCTTAGGCTTTCTTTTTTCTTTTCCCCAACTACTGATATCTTTATTTAAGAAAGTCAGCAGTCAAACAATGTTGCAATTTTCTGTTTTTAGGAGACAATCAAACCTAGGATTCTTTTTTTTGCGGAACCGGGAATTGAACTCAGGCCCTTGCGCTTGCCAGGGAAGTGCTTATTCCACTGAGCCATCTCCCCGGCCCCTAAACCTAGGATTTTTGCAGATTGACCTACATCCACAACCCTTTTAAGACAGTTTCGCTAAGTCGCTAAATTGCCCAGGTTGAGACCCAACATGAGATCCTCCTGCCTCAGCCTCCCAAGAGTGCTATGATTACAGGCACACCACACTTGGCCCTGGACTTGAAGCTCACAACTACCTCCACCTCACCAGCCAGAAAGGAAGACAAAAATCCAAGCCAGCTACCCACACCAACAACCTGGGGACACCCAGGTTCCCAGACAAGCCACTTACCATCCGGGAAAGGGACAGAGGTGGCCGGTTGGTGCGACTCATGAACAACCTCTTCAGCACAACCTGGTTGAAGGTGGAATTTGTCCGCCGGGCCA
>NW_004529698.1:0-2245 GCF_000260255.1 Octodon degus
CACACACACACACACACACACACACACACAATAAATAAATGTTAAAAAAAATTAAAAAAAAAACAAAACAAATAGACAATAACTCAACTGAGCAGGTCAGTTCCTAAAGATCTCTGGGGTGAAGTTATGCAAAGCCCATACCCTGCTAGCCCAGCAAATGGTGTTTCTCTCAACATCCAATGTTCTTTTATACAGGAAGCAGCTGCTGGTAATACTTGCTTCTCTTCTTTTTTTCCACTGCATCCATTCTGGAGTCTCCATTGCATACTTTGCTAAACAAAGACGCAGAATTTCCTGGAATGTGAATGAGGACTGGGCCTCCAGCCCACACACAGCTCACTCACATGTACTTTCTTTAACATTAGCTGTATCTACCTTTGCACTCATGGCTTCACTCCTTTTAGTTCATTTGCTCTACCCAATGCTATGAGAGAGCTAGCAATGCTTTTGGCTATGCTTGGTGGAAAATCTGGTGATAATGATATAGACATTTTTACCCCACCCAATGAGAAGTCGGCAGGTAAGAAATTGCATACCCAGGATCAAATGTTCAATGAAGATCCAGACCTAGCCCAGGCCCCGCTGTGTGTGTAGGAGAGCTTCCTGCTACCCTCCGCCAGTGGGATCTGCTGGTCTCAGCCAAGATGCAGCATGGGAGACACCTTCTTCCACCCCCTTGGGAACTCACCACCACTCCGCAGCACTTCCACTCCCACCAAGTGAAAATTTCTGCCGCGTTATAGGGAACCATAGATCGAGTCATAGCCCAGGCCCAATGAGTGTGTGGGAGACCTGCCTCTCCCTGCTACTCCACCTTGTCCCATCTAGACTCAGCTCAAGCCTGGCATAGAGACCTGGACCCTTCAGCTGCAATCCCTGCAGAGAGAATAGGGCACAAAGCCACCCAGCTAGTCCAGGAGCAGAATATCTTGCCAGAGGGGCACAACAGGATCACTCCCAAGGGCAGCAGCAGGAAGCAGCAGCCAGACAAAAGCCAGGCACAGCAGAATAAATCCAAACTTTATAGATCTGCACCTGAATTTCAGTAGGTGCTAAGGTTATAACTGCACCAAAGCTCTACAAGAAAGGTCAGAAGACAGTGCTACACAAAATGACAATAAGAAGGTACAAAATGCAATCTCAGACCACAAACCCACACATAACAAGTGCAGAGGACATGAACACAGAACAAACTGGGAATCACACAGCTGAAATCAATGAATCAACGGCTTCTGAAATAAAGAAAAACCTGCAGAAAGCTATAGGGGAACTCAGATTGAAAATGAAAAAAGAAATTCCTAAATAAATAGCATCTGCAGTAAAAATCAAATGCAGAAACATATGGAGCAAAACCAATGCCCATCCAGAACAAATGCAGAGGACACTAGCTCAGCTGAAATGTAAGAATTAATACCATCAATAGTAAATAAGCAATAGCAGAAAGTCATAGAGGAACTCAGAGCTGAATTATCTTCTACTAACTCAGCTCAAATGTATGAAATATTAGCATCAATAGCAAATAAGCAACAGCAGAAAGTTATAGAGGAACTCAGAGCGCAATTCTTTTCTGAAATCAAAATAGAATTCTCTGAACTCATAGCATCTGAAGTAAAGAATCAATTACAGAAACATAGGGAGGAAACCCAATCTGAAGAAAACACTGCAGTAAAAGCATTTATAACTGCTTCTAAAGAAGGCATTGATAAAAAAATAGAAGATATTAGAAAAATGATGGATTCCTTGAATGAGCAATACAGGAAAGAAATACATCGCATGGAGCAGAGTCAAAGAGATATAGAGGAAGTTAAAATCTCAATCACAAGCTTGCAAAACCATTTGAGTGAAAGTGAAGACAGAGTTTAAGATCTTGAAGACACTGGTTCTGCTACTGAAAAGGTAACAAAGGATCTCTTAAAGAAAACTAGAATGCAAGAAAAAATAAGCCTCACCTGCAAGATGATGCAAAAATGAACAATATGAGACTAATAGGCATCAATGAGAAAGAAGGAGTTAATACAAATGACATTTAAAAAATATGGGCAAAAGTAATAGCAGAAAATGTCCCAAATATGAGGAAACAATCTGACATTCAGGTAACTGAAGCAAACAGAACACCAAAGAACCTCAACCCAATGAAAAACACACCGAGACATATAATAGTCAAGAACCCAGAAATTCAGCACAAGAATAATTTACTGAAAGCCGCTAGAGAAAAGAAGCAGATCACATTCAAAGGAAAACCCAT
>NW_004529699.1:0-1997 GCF_000260255.1 Octodon degus
CTGAGTAAACTGACTTTCCACATGCTGAAGGCTAAAATTAGACTCTGTCCATTACCATGCACTAAAATACAGTCAAAATGAGTCAGAGATTTAAGTATTAAAACAGAAGCACTATGGGCTGGAGAGATGGTTCAGTGGTCTAAAGCACCTACTTAGAACAAGCTTGGCTAAAGCACAGGGACCGCAGTTCGATCCCCCAGCACCACATGCCAGCCAGCCCCGCCCCCTGGTGGGCTGAGCTGGCCAAACACACACACCACACTCTCTCTCTCTCTCATAAATAAATAAATAAATAAATACAGAAGCACTAAATCTACTGGAGGAAAAAGTAGGTAGAAATCTTGAAGACATAGAGGTAGGTAAAGAGTTCATAAACAATAACCACACTGCACAGGAAATACTTCAAATAATCAGCAACTGGAATCTCATCTTTTTAAAAAGTTTCTGGGCTGGCCAGATGGCTCAGCAGATTAAAGGGCCTGCTTAGGCAGATACAAAGACTGGGGTTCAATCCCTGTGTGTCGTGCCTGCCCTGCCCCTGGGGCGCACTGAGATGGTGAGTGAGACAGGGCATGGTGGCATGCTCCTATAATCTCAGCACTTGGGAGGCTGAAGACAGGAGGATCACTACAAGTCTGATCTGTGTAGTGAGACCCTATAAACTCTGTACTAAATACACATAAATAAATAAAAAAATAATTTTTTTAAAAAATACCTAGGCACTGGGAGATGTCTCAGTAGAATAAGTGCTACCCTGGTAAGTGCAAGGGTATAAGTTCAATCCTCAGTTCCACCAAAAATCAAATAAATAAAATAAATTTTAAAAAATACCTATTCACTTAAAAAACAAAAAGTTTCTGTGCATCAAAATAAATCACCAGGCAAAAAATAATATTAATAATAAATCACCAGGCCAGGGAGATAGCTCAGTAGAATAAGTACTTGCTTGGTAAACATAGGGTCCTGACTTCAATCCCCAGTACCACAAAAAAAAGAAAGAAAGAAAGAAAGAAAGAAAGAAAGAAAGAAAGAAAGAAAGAAAGTACAGCTTCTGGCTACCCTGTGCCAGCAGGACCTACTGGTCCCAGCCCAGGTGCAGCGTGAGTGAGACCCACTTCCACCCCCTTGAGATGCCTCCACCACTCCACAGGACCTCCCCTACCTCACCAGCCAAGTAGGAATTTCTGCTACTTTCCAGGACCCCCAGATCCAGTCCTAGCACAGGGCCGGTGTGTGGGAAAGCTTCCAGATACCCTATGCTGGTGTGATCTACTGGTCTCGGCCCAGAGGACATGTGGGTAACACCATCTTTCACCCTCTTGGGACGCCCCCATCACTCCATGCTACCGCCCCCACAACCCACGCACAGAATAGGAATTTTTGTAGAGTTCCGGGAACTCCTAGATCCAGTCCTACTCCAGGCCCAGTGAGAGTGTGGGAGAGATGCCTCTCCTCCTACTCCACCTTGTCACCTCCAGACTCAGCTCAGGCCTGGCATCCAAGCCTGGGGTGAAACCCTGAAGCTGCAATCCCTGCAGACAGTGTACTGGACAGAACCACCCATTTAGTCCAGGAGCAGAACATCTTGCAAGAGGGGCACAACAGGTTCACCCCCAAGGGCAGCAGCAGGAAGGAGCTGAGCACAGCAGCCAGACCCAAGACAGGCACAGCTGGATAAATCCAAACTTTGTAGATCTGCACCTAAATTTCAGTACATGCTAAGGTTATAACTGCAACAAAGAACTACAGCAAAGGGCAGAAAGCAGTGCTACACAAAATGACAAAGAGAAGGAGAAAGATGCAATCTCAGAACCCAAGCCCACACATAACAACTGCAGAGGACACTAACACAGAACAAATTGGGAATCACACAGCTGAAAGCAATGAATCAATGGCTTCTGAAATACAGAAACAGCTGCAGAAAGGTATAGAGGAACTCAGATTGGAAATGAGAAAAGAAATCCCTGAATTAATAACATCTGCAGTAAAGAATCAAA
>NW_004529700.1:0-788 GCF_000260255.1 Octodon degus
TGTGTATTCAAAGTGGTTAGGATAGATATATAGTTGCATTCTCTTAATGAATAGAATGATTTGTTCTAATGGTGTTTGTAAATAGGATCTGAAGTGCGCATCTTGTAGAGCAATTAACCAGTAAGAAGAATATATGCAGCGTTTTATTTGTTTAAACTGTACTTCCGATTTGATTTGAAACTGTGTCATTGGTATCTGTTTATCATAAAATTTTGAAAAAAATTAAAAATAAATAAATAAATATAAAGAAATAGAATAATATGCAATACATATGGCACAAGATTTCAAAAAATTAAAAATGAATAGTGGTTGTTATATTATTTATTTTTATCATCAATTCTGTTTCAAAATCATACTTGATTTCAATCACTAAAGAGACAAACGCCCCAGGGCAAATTCAAGACACAAAGAGGCCCTAACAAAGGACACACCTTTACTGCCAGGGTTATCAGCCACTGGCAAGGGAGGGCTGCCCATCCAGTCCCCTCTTTTTGCTTTCATTTTACCCTCTGACTTAGCCACTGCCGTTGTCACTGGTTTATTTTCTGTTCATTTATCTATTCTGGGCATTTTACATAAGGGGAATCATGTGTTTTTGTATCTGGCTTCTTTTACTGTGCAAAATATTTTGAAGTTTCACCTGAATGGTAGTGCATTAGTACTTCTGTTTTAAAATCAACCATGGGATAGCCTGTTTTTATGTATTCTTTAGCTGTTGCTCATGCAGGTTGTTTCTACTTTTTGATGATAGGAATAATGCTTCTCTGTTCTTTTTTTTTTTTTTTTTT
>NW_004529700.1:923-2069 GCF_000260255.1 Octodon degus
ACATCTTTATATCTTTTGTCTCCTTGCTTGGAGATGGAATTGCTTAGTCACGTGGTACCTCAAGGCCATTTCCACAGCGGTCACACCATTTTGCATTTCTCCCAGCCACTTGTGACTGTTCCACAAATCCTCTTTTTCTACTCCAGATAGTTTGCTTATACTGCACACCAAACCTGCTGCAGAACCTTTTCTTGGTTAGGTTTTTTTTTTTTTTTCTGAAACCAACAGCCTTCCACATCACTCAGTAAGTGGACTAGAGTAGGATTCTAGATGTGAAATATGCGGTGTCTAGATCCCAAGGAGTCTCACTGGGCCTTGAAATCATATCACAGTGACTAGAAATACATGGTATGTGATTCTTTGGGTGATTCCTTATAAAACAATCTTATAAAATGTGTCCTGTATTATATAGTTCCCCTTGTGAAACCCCCAAACCATGACACCAATACATTTCCGTGTGGAGACTATGTTGTGTTGATGCCAAATCTGGCTCAGCAGCTGTGCCTGGTACTACTCTTTGGTAGATGTCAGTAGCCTGCCATCACACGCCGTGTACAACTGATACTTATTTTGGAGGCAGAGTCTTGCTATGTAGTTCAGTCAGGCCTTGATTTCACTATGTAGCCCGGGCTGGCTTCAAACTCATGACTATCCTCCTGTCTCAGCCTGCTGAGTGCTGGGATTACAGGTGTATGCCACCATGCCTAGCCTTATAATTGATTTTTTAAAACCAGGATCTGATCAGGTATATAGATGAGCATTCCATCATGACAGCCACTCTTGCAGCCATTCAGGTCCTTAAGGATAGTACCCACCTCTGCCTTTTCCATGGGTTCAATTTTTTTTTAATTTACTATTTTGAGTACAATACAGTTTCAGAGACATCGACTGTGATCTTCCATACTAGTATAGTGTTTACAACATAGGTTAAATTACCCATACAAACTTTTGGTAACTTCTAAGTGTGTCCATTCCAATGATATCATTTTTTAATTGTTTTTATTTTTATTTTTTTTCCTACAGTTTTATTGATAAACATATAGCAATGAGACAGTTTCAAATCAAATCAGAAGTACAGTTTCAACAAATAATACACTGCATATATTCTTCTTAGTGGTTAATTGCTGTACAAGATGCGGACTTGTG
>NW_004529701.1:0-814 GCF_000260255.1 Octodon degus
TTATATTATATATTCCTAATGTAAAAGAAATGGAGGTAGGGGCTAGCAGTTGCTGACATTTGCTATGTGGTAGGAACTGTGGATATTTTATGTGTGTGGTCTCATTAAGCATTCTGGTTTCTGTGAGGATGGAAGTAGACGTTGTTTCCTTAATAGTTTACCTGACGTCTACAAGTGCAAAGCGAGAGAACCCAGCTACGCTAGTCAGAAGCCCCAGAGAAACGGAAAAATGTTTCGATCTACAGATACGCAGCAAGGTCTTGCTTACGAGGACTGACACGCATGGAGGCTGAGAGGCTCCGTGGTCTGCTGTCTTCCTGTTGGAGAGGCTGAAAGCTGGGCCTGGCTCCAGGCGAGCCACAGGCCGAGAACCAGGGCCACTGGCACCAGCCGCCAGCTACCAGCTTGGGTCGGGAAAGCCAGGAGCGCTGACGTCTGCGGACAGAGAAGATGCAGGCGGCAGCGCAGGCAGGGGGAAGAGGTGCCCTTCCTCCACCCTTCTGCCGGTTAGGATGGTTAGCAGGTTAGATGCTGCTGGCCCCCTGTGATGGATGCAAAAGCTCTTTACTCAGTCTGTGCGCTCAAGCGCTAATCTCTTCCGCATTTTTTTAAAAAATGCATTTGGTACAGGGTCTCACTAGGCAGCCCGAACTCCTAGTGATCCCCCTGTTTTCAGCCTCCCCGGCGCCGGGATTACAGGCGTGCACCACCTCGCCCCGACTCCATCGCCGGCTCAGTGCGCTCTGGGGGCCGGGCTGGCGCAGAATGCGGGACCAGGAATCGAACCCTGGTCCCAGTCTTCCGAATTCTTATG
>NW_004529701.1:1414-1922 GCF_000260255.1 Octodon degus
GTTCTTACTGTTCCCTTTCAATGAGAGTTTCTTCGCTTAAAGTCTATGAGGAAACATCTTTTCTCAGGGAAAATAACTAATGAGTATATTTTTAAAAATTTAGCTCCACCAGCAGTAAAGCATTCATTGCCATTAAATAACTCAGTGTCAAACTGGTGATGATTTTAAAAACTGCTAGCACTCACTGCTTGTAACGTGTTAGTGACCCTGACGTGAATAGTGCTGGAGCTGGGCAGATAGCTGGGCAGATGGCTGGGCAGTCTAAGTGCCTGCCTGGCAAGCTCAAGGACGTGGGTTTGATCCCTGGTACTACAAGCTGTGCTGGCCTGGGAACCCTGGGTGTGCCATGCCACCCCGGTTGTGGCTCAGGCCTGTAATCCCAGCGCTGGGGAGCCTGCAAGACCCTGGACCAATTAATTAATTAATTAAAAATAAATAAACAGTGCTCAGAAGAGTGTAAGATGAACCCAAGGTTTCTGCTTGAATCCCGGCTTGGTGGCTAATGCCT
>NW_004529702.1:0-2196 GCF_000260255.1 Octodon degus
AAATCTTTATACTACGTGTCTTTCTATGGGGTCTGGACAGCTCCCTCAAATTAAAATTGCTTATATTTCTCTAAGGGAAATGCCTTAGAAAATCTTAGTAAGTGAGGCCTTTCAAGAGGCTCATGACAGTTCATGTGAAGCTCATGTGGCACCACAGTCACCAAGGTCTGGTTCAGTTTGCTATGAGCTCCTCTGTCACCTCCTGCTCCACACACTCACTGTCTACTTTTTTTTCTTTTTAACTTTGTCTTTCTAATATTTACTCTGCTTTATCTTTCTCTGCACATAAAATGCCAGACACTCTCACTGGGTCTGAATTCTCACCTTCATTGGTGCTTCCCCTGTTTCTGAAAACTCCACACCATCAATGTTCTCCACCAACTTGTGCTTCTTCATTTTATTTCCTCTCTTACCCTTTTCTTCAAAGTGAGTGGAGGACTCACTGTGTGCACACCCATGAGACTCTCAAACACCAAGGCAAAACCTCAGATTCCTGTTTAGCTCTGGCTAGTCTGCTTCTTGTTGTGCAAACACAATTACTCCTAAAAGCTCTGCACTGACCATTCAATGACTAACCCCTCTGGCTCTAGTCCTTATTTCTGACCCCATGCCCTTATCTGATATTGATGCTTACCTCTCCCTTACAGCAAATACACCCAGGTTTCAATTGGCCCCTCACTGACCCCCGTCAAGCTTCCATTGTGCTCCCCATCTATATTCTGTATAAAGTGACACTGTGGACTTGGTCCATCCTCCTTGGTTTCTCAAAGCCAAGATTATTCTTCATTCAGAAGGCCTTTGTGATAGATTCTATTCTGCTGAAGGGTGAATTCATATTAAATCAAGAAGGTTGTTTAATGAAAAGACTTTTCACCAAAAGAAAAATTGATGATAGAGATGGAAGGATATAAAGGTGTCACTGGTACAGGAATCTCTCCAAGGATTGCTGGTGCATGTTGTACTTGTAAAATGTCCGAGTTGAGATCACTCTCAACCTGATATCATAACACAGAGAGCTATGGGTCAGAGCACACATGATCTCAGCCATGCCCTGCATCGGGATACTTCCTTCAGTGTCTTATTTAGCCCCAGGATGTAACTAAACTCAGCTGCTGCCTTCTTCCAGAACCCATTCAAAGATTTGGAGCTTGATCCTTTTGCTCTATGTGCTGTCAGTTGACAACTTTAAGAGTGTCTGTTTATTAAACTGTGTCCAGACTTCCAGCCCTCTCTCATCTAATTCTTAATGAAAATTCTGCAGATTCAAACAAGCCCCCATGGATTCTTGTTCTCAGGTGTGGACATTTCATTTAACCTACTGCACATTCAGATTGAAGGGATTTTCTAAGCAGCTGTTCTCAGGAAACAGCTTTTTTTTATATAGTCTCCTAGTTCCTGTCCTTTGTAGGAAAGGAAAAAAGACAGATAGCTCCATCCAGGTCATTCTTAATTTTCAGGTGTGTACTTGCACATGAGCAAGCGCCCGAGTGCGCGTGCACACACACACACAAACTCACACACACACACACACACACACACATACACACACACACACACACAGAATCTCTGTGTGTTCCAGTCCAGTCTCAAACTCCAAGCTCTCCTCCTGCACCAGCCAACTATGTATGGGAATTAAAGGCGTGTGTGACCATATTAGGCCCACAGTGGATGGACCCATAGCCAGGGTTAAAGATGGAAAACTAGCACACTTCATCTGGAATGAAAGCAGATGAAGGGCAGGAATTCCCACAAAGTCGGAGGAGGCAGAGATATAAGTTGAAAATCAAATAATCAAATAGGCCTTCAAAATTATTGTTCCAATAGGCTATGCTGTACAGATATCCAACAAGACTGGAGGAAGGGGGGAATAAAGTCACCTCTGAAAATATGACAGAAGCTATAAAATGAGCACCCCATACACTGGGCTCTGAGCCATCCACGGACAGGCACTAGGGGTGGCAGTGAGAGCTCAGGCCCCCCGTCTGTCCTCACCAACCCACAGACCTACACAGTGTGCGCCACACTCAGGATTTCCAGCCAAGTAGAAGAACCACATTGCAGCTCCACACATGTCTTACTCTGCACATGATCTGAACCAAAACAGGCCTCCAGAGCCTCCTGCAGACACCTTTCTCTCTTGAGACCAAGGAGGTGAGCAGAGAGGATATTGACAGAGGAGCTGCACTTCTCTATAGG
>NW_004529703.1:0-704 GCF_000260255.1 Octodon degus
ATGTGTGTCTGGTTTATTTCACTTATGAGTATATGTTCAAGTGGCATTCACTTCAATATAAAGGCTTGCAGTTTATCATTCTTAATAGCTGAATAGTACTCTATTGTGTAGAAATACCACATCTTTTTCAATCATTCCTCAGGTGATGGGCATCTTGGTTGTTTCCAAGATTTGGCAATCACAAATTGTGCTGCTATAAACATAGGCACACATATGTCACTATGATATGATGTTTCAGATTCTCTGGGAAAATTCTCAGTAGAGGAATAGCTGGTTTAAAGGGGATTTGCAGTCCAAATTTTCTAAGGAGTCTGAACACTGATTTCCATAATGGTTGCACCAGTCTACATTCCCACCAGCAATGGAGAAGGGTTCCTTTTTCCCCACAGCCTATCCAACATTTGTTATTGGGTGATTTCTTTATGATAGCCATCCTTTCTGGGGTGACATGATATCTCAGTGTTGTTTTAATTTTCATTACCCAGATGGCTAGTGATGTGGAGCATTTTTACATTCATTTAATCGCTTTTTTAATTTCTTCCTCTGACAAGTGCGTGTTCATCTCAGATGCCCACTTCTGGATTGGGTCTTTAAATTTTGGGGCCCTAATGTTTTTTAGTTCTTTATAAATTCTAGAGAGCAGACCTTTGTCTGAGTACTTGTTTGTCATGATTTTTTCCAAATTTGTGGGTTGCCTTTTCACT
>NW_004529703.1:1604-2248 GCF_000260255.1 Octodon degus
TTGGGAGTATGGCCATCTTCACAATGTTGGTTCTTCCTATCCAGGAACATGGGATATCTTTCCATTTTCTGAAATCCTCTAGGATCTCTTTTTTTCAGAGTAATGTAATTTTCCTTGAAAAGATCTTTGACTTCTTTAGTTAGATTAATTCCAAGGTATTTAATTTTCCTCGGTGCAATTGTAAAAGGTATTGTTTCTATAATTTCCATCTCAGTTTGTTTGGTGTCTGGTAGAGGAATGCTATTGACTTTTGGGTATTGACTTTATTACTTGCTATGCTACTGAATTTCTGTATTAATTCTAGTAGCTTCTTGGTGGAGTTTTTTGTGTCTTCCAAGTAAAGTATAATGTCATCTGCAAATAAAGACAAGTTAACTTCTTCTTTGCCTATTCTTCTTCCTTTTATTTATTTCTTTTTTCTAATGGGTGTAACTAATGATTCCAGAACTATGTTGAATTGGAATGGTGATAGAGAACATCCTTGTCTTGTACCATATCTAAGAGTAAAAGTTTTCAATTTTTCCCTATTTAGGATTATGTTAGCTGTTTGTTTTTCATAAATGGCTTTTACCAGATTGAAGTAGAGGCCATCTATTCCAATTTTCTGTAGGACTTTGAACATGAATGAGTGTTGGACTTTGTCA
>NW_004529704.1:0-2222 GCF_000260255.1 Octodon degus
GGAATGGACGAGTGGAGATTTCTTCACCTGAAGCAGCTACTCCAACCACCACGCTGACACCCCAGCCTTTGTGGCATGCCTCCAGTGCTGCTCTCTGCATGCACAAAGACCCAGTCATAGGAACTAATGCACAGTGCTCAAAATAATGGCTTCCCTAGAAATTTCTAGTGGGGTGGCAGGACTTTTTAGAAAAATGGTAACAAATGTCCAAATTTATTGTTTAGTAAGTTGAATTTTACTGAGCAATTACATTTTAATGGGCTTACAGGTTTGCAATAATCATGGGAATGCATATGTCAGAATCTCATTTCCTTTAGATATATAAAGGGAAATAAAAATACACTGAATGGTTAAATTTATGAATAAAGGGGGTGGAGCAGGGATATAGCTCAGTGGCCTGCCAACTACCTAGGAAGCTCAAGGTCCTGAGTTTGATTCCTGGTAACTTATTACAGTAAAAGATACAATGCCAAGAGTGAAGGGATAAATGTATTTGGAGAGTCAGTATTTGAGTACTTTGAGGAGTAGTAATGGCAATGTGTATTTTGCTGTAATATTAATCAAACATTCATCCTGTTTGTTGATTATGCCTACTCTACCTAGTAATATGTTTGCTGGATCACACTGTAGTTCTATTTTTAACTTTCTGAGGAACCTGTATGTTGTTTCCCATAATGGCTGTATCAATTTACACTCTTGTTAATAGTATACAAGGGTTCCCTTTCCTTCACATTCCTGCTGGCACTTAACTATCTTTTGCATGATGATGATGACAGCCATTTTTATTGGGATAAGGTGGAACCTCAACATAGTTTTAATTTTTAGCATTTAAATTATTGTTATGGTTTGTATCAAGGTGTCCCCCCAAGAGCCTCATGCAGTCATGGGACAGCTTGTAGAGTTTGTGATTAATTCATGGTCCAGTGTTAAGATTATGGGTGCAAGTGCCCTGGGGCAGACACTGCATACAAATATAAAGTGGGGAGAGGCTATCTAGCTGCCCCTCCTTTTGCTCTTTGCTGTCTTCCACCGTCATGAACTGTTGCTCTCTGCCATTTGCCACTGGCTGGAACCAGCCTAGTATGAACTGAGCTAAATAAACCTTTCCTTCCTTAATTCTGGGTGCTAGGTATTTTGTCCCAGCAACAAGAGAAAAGTAACTAAGACAGTTATTAACCTGAGTACATTAATATTTGAACAAACTGATCAAATTTAAAGCTTTTATTTTAAAAGTACAGTATTATCTCAGTTCATAAGCATTTTTGTGAATAATTTGGCAAAATTTTGTTTTCGCTTGTGAACTCTGCATCAGGTGAAGAACTTGGCCACCTTTCTTGAATGAACATTATGGAACAAATTAAGTTTGTGAACCACATTCCCACTGTAAATCCTCTCTCCACATACTTAAAAGAATAAACTTAGACACCTTTCTTGCAGGAATGGATAAGGAATATGTAGTATTCAGGTAGAGTAAGGTAAGGTAAGGGGAGGGATACAGAAAAATAATTATTTGGTACCAAGTAAAATCAAGACACTGGTGTACTACTGCTACATATAACAATGTACTGTACATTTCTACAAGCTAGAAGAAAGGATTTTGAAACTTTGTCATATAGGAATGACAAATATTTGAGGAGTGATGTTTAATTTAAACATTATGCAATGTACATATATTAAATTTACATGGTACCTATTAATAATTACAAATTTTATGTATCAATTTAAAAATTTAATAAAGGAACTACTAGTTCAAAATTTGAAACAGGAAAAAGGTAGGAGGTGTAGTGGTAATACATTATTACTGTATACTTGGTGTCATGTACTGTGTACTTGGTTTTCATTTAATAAGACATACTTTTTTTTACACATACCTGAAAAGCAAACATCTTTTTATCTGAGTTATTCTTGTATATTTCCATGTATAGTTATTTTTCCTTTTATTAGAATAATTCTTTTGTGCCATTTGCATATATAGTTCTAAATAGTTACTTTTCCCTTTTTTCCTTAGAATTCTAATTTCTTTTTAAAAGATCTTTCCTTTGCAAAAACAACTTTTAATCTTAAGGAAAATGCATTTTTAAAAGGTTCCAGAAACAAAAAAAAAAGGATGAAACTACATATACTCACCATGACCTTCACATTTCCAATACACTCAAAGGAATAATCCACTCCTCCATCAGTCATCTCAATGAGTACCTCTTGGATGGGTTTACTGAAGTCCT
>NW_004529705.1:0-2213 GCF_000260255.1 Octodon degus
CACAGCTTTGTGGAAGCAGCCACTTAAAGAACTGAGCTATGGCCTGGCCCCCTGGAAGTAGAATGGGAAAAGAAACAAAATAAGGAAAAGTTTCTTTAGGGAAAAATTTCACATGAGAATGAAGAGATGGCACCTTGCAGGACTTGGGAAGAAACTGTCACACTGACCACAGAGAAGGAGAGTGGAGGCAGCCGTCTCCAGAAATGCAGCTGGGGCTGGGGCTGAGGTCCTGCCTGGTCCTGAGCTCCACAGCCTGAAGCAGAGAGATGCGTGTCCAGTTGAAGAGGAGGATGCCACTCTGCACAAAACCCATGAACCAGATGTAGGCTCAACAAGGAGAGAGAACTGTCCTTCTGGTGAGAGAGATTGAATCTTAGACTGCAGAGTAAAATTAGCCAGAATTCTAACTCCCAAAGGAGCACAGGGAAGAGTGTGCAGAGTTGAGTTGTGGTGTGAAGAAAGATGGGTGTGGTGGTGCACGCCTGTAACCCAGCACTAGGGAGGCTGAGGCAGGGGTATCATTGCAAGTTCAAGACCAGCCTGAGCTACAAAGTGAGCTCAAGGCCAGCTTGAGCTGCACACCAAACTCTGTCTTAAAAAGACAAAAAGAAATTAAAAAAAAAAAGACACTGGGCACCGTGTGGACAGCCTGTTTCCTCATGGTACCCTCAGCTGTGTCAGTCACCCTTGTCAGCTTAATGTGTGCTGAACAGAGCTCTTGGGATGCAGAGAGTGAAAAGGATGCTGCCACACCCAAGAGAAAGCAGCGAACGGTCACCTGAACCAGGCTTGCTTCGTTTTTTGTTTCACCCTTGATTGATGTCACACAGTAGAGCAAAGCGCCGGCAGGAGGAGCATAAGGTTTCTGGACAGGACAGGCAACCTGCCTCAGCTGGCCCCAGGCCAGGGCAGCCCTGCCAGCCTCTGGCCTGCTGGGCACGGGACTGGTGTCTGTGGAGGCACCTTCTGATTTCGGCAGTCGGGTGGTGTGAGACGTGCTGGAGTGGTGCTCGCGCTGGGCAGTCGCAGGTCCAGGCACTGACTGCATGAACACTGCAGGATCCCGCTCCTGGGAGGATCTGCCCTGCTGCTCGCCCTGGAGCCTGGCGGGCAGCGCTGTGGCAATTCTCAGCTCTTGGGGAAACGCACCGGGTCATGGTCCCGAGGGATGGCCGTTCTGTGGCCAGCTGTGCACTCCCAGTGCATGCAGGCTTTCTGAGAGTGTTCATGCAACAAGGAAGAAAGACTCTGAGTGTGTTTGAAAATGAACATTGACCTGAGGTAGGTGTAAGCGAGAGTGGATTCCAGTGGAAGCACATCTGACTACACAACGTGGCCCTAAGAAAGTGTTGTTTAGAAAACATTCACTGCTTGCATTTTATGATACATTATGAATAATCACATATTTTATTGTGTGCTTGAGTTTATCTTAAATTTTAGTGTTAATGGAGTTGACTGATTCTTAGGTAGAACTCTTATTACATCGTGAAGCCAGTGGTTTTTCATGGGTAATGCCTCACTGACTTTTTAAAGTTAGAGGATGGTGGAAGGATTGAGTTTGATTTCCATAATTTTGTATTAAAATTAGTTTTTTTGAAATATATTTGCTTTCTGTTGCTCACTTTTGTAGTAATTTTCAGGAGGATTGCCTGAGTTCTGTTTATTTGGGGTTTTTTCTGTATTTTAGGGACGGGGCTACAGGGTGTTCAGGGTCTCACTACTAGATCGCACTCATCATGATCCACCTGTTTACAGCCTCCCAAGTGCTGGGATTACAGGTGCCATCTCAGGACACGAAGGGGCAGGACAGAACAACAGGCCTGGGGCTTGAACCCCTGACCCTGCACCTGCTTGCAGGTGCTTTAATCTGCTGAGTTATTTGGCCGGCCTGCCTGAGTTCTTAATAATGGGCAATTTCCTAAAATGATGACTATAACTTACATTTAATGTGTAAACACAAGAGATTGAAAGGACTTGGGAAGGAAAAGGAAAAACAGGAATATGTGGTGAGATTTTGGTAAAATTCACCCATTACAGGATCACTCCTATGATGGGTATTAATGTGTTTACCTGTCAAATTGTAATGTGCTTCTTTTTTTTCATTCTTTTTTTATTTTTTAATAGATTTGAAATCAAAAATGAATTATTTACAAGCATAACTGAATATAACAATAAAAACTGTCCAAAATAAAAATGAAGAATTTACAGATCAG
>NW_004529706.1:0-2217 GCF_000260255.1 Octodon degus
ACTGTACTTCTGATTTGATTTGAAACTGTCTCATTGCTATATGTTTATCAATAAAACTGTAGAAAAAAAATAAAAAATAAAAAAAATAAAAAATAAACAATGTGAAGTTCAAACCAAGAATGACCAAAAGAGATAAAGAAAATCACTACATACTTGTTAGGGGAAAAATTCAAGAGGAAGAGATAACAACCAAATTTATATGCACTGAATATGGGAATACCTAAATATATAAGACAAATACTAACAGCGATGAAAAATCAAAGAAGCAATAACACAATTGTAATGGGGAAACTTTATATCATACTGTCACAAAGAGATAGATCAACAAGAAAAGGATCATCAAAGAAATATCAGAACTAATCCAAACCGTGAACAAATGGACTTAATAGACTTTCACAGTGTTCCATGCAATAACATCAAAATACACATTCTTCTCAGCTGCACACATGACAGACTCCAAAACAGACCATACAATCCCTTATAACATGCTTAAGTAAATGCAAAGGAACTGAAATTATTCCATGTATATTATCTAACAACAGTGCAATAGAATTGGAAAATGATGGAAAAAGAATTTACAAAAACTCCATAAATGCATGGAAATTAAATAGCATCTTCCCAAACAATCAGTGGGTAGCAAATAAAAGTAAAGAAGAAATTAAACAATATCTACTAAAAAAATAAACAATATCTACTATTAAACAAAAAAAGCAAATACAACATATCCCTGTGGCATATAATGAAAGCAATCTTAAGAGAGAAGTTTATGGTGATGAATTCTCACATCAGAAAAACAGAATGAGCCCAAATAAACAACCTAATGCTGCCCATCAAGCTTGTAGAACAAGAAGACCAAGTCAAGCCCAAAGCCCATAGAAGGGAGTAAATTATACAGATCAGAGCAGATATTAAGGTAATTGAGCTTAAGAAAACAATAAAAAGAATTAATGAATAGAAGAGCTGGTTCTTTGAAAGAATAAAAATTAATAAACCATTAGCCAAACTCATTTTTAAAGAAAGGAAAGAAAAACACAAATTCATGCAGTGAGGAATGAAAAAGGACAAAATCACTACATATTCTGTTGAAATTCAGAAGATCATCAATACCTACTTTGAAAATGTTTATTCAAATAGAATGGAAAGCACAGAAGAAATGGACAGATTCCTAGAAATATACGAATTACCAAAGCTGAATCAGAATGAAATAAAAATTCTGAATAACTCAATATTAGTTAATGAAATTGAATGTGGAGGACCATCTGAGCAGCTCTCCTTGAAAGAAGAGCGATTGTCTCCATTTTGACTGACTCTGACCCTATTTCCTTGTGTTGATATGTACAGAGCTGGCTAGGACTTCTCTTTATCCTGTCAATTGGCCTTAAGTAATGTGTATTGGTTTAGCTGAGGTGCTGGTGATAGTCTTTGAAGGTGGCATGCATGTTTCCCTGGCAACCTACACCTTCTGCTCTTTACTGTGAGCCAGATGGAGACACGATGAAGAGCCAGTGCTACAGGCTGTCAGCTGGGATTGAGCCTCGAGACAGAGGCTATGACTTCTTAGGGCTTGAAAGATTGCATCAGAGCTGAAGCACCAGACACCCGAAACATTAGATGCTATCTCAATAGCATAATGCACATTACTTCCTCTGCATATCGTCTCTGCATATGGCAGAGGTAAATGTAGGTCACTTACCTAGCTCAGATCACAGTACTCACCAACTTCCTACAATTCTCAGTCATTCCTCCTCAAGCCACTCCTTTTCCACAAATAAAACCCAGGTGCAGGCTTGGGTCAGCCTCTTTGTTCCAGAAAGCCATCTTCATGGCTAGACTTAGGACCCCTTGGCTCCCCAATAATTATAAATATGTTTTAGTGTCTTTGCTTTCACTGTGGGTTGCACTGGGAGTGGCAGAGTGGAATTAACTTGTTGGGATTCCAACAATGTATCTTTGGGGTTACAAATATTGACTTCTTGGACTGAGAGGAGAACCTGGAGAGGACTCCTACAGTCGAAAATATAATTTTAAAAAACCTATGAACAAAGAAAAGCCCAGGCTCTGATGGATTTACAGCTGACATCTATGAGAAATTTATTTTATTTTATTTTATTTTTAGGAACATGTTCTTTTAATTTTTTTGACATCAGTTATTTTATTTTAAAGAAAAAAAATAAAAACAATTGTACAAAATTTCAAAACAAGATTTTAGTAGAGTAA
>NW_004529707.1:0-2216 GCF_000260255.1 Octodon degus
ATCGAGAAACAAATATCAGTGATACAGTTTCCAAGGTGATCAATAGGACATTTTCAATAAGAAATACTTTGCACATTGTTATCTTCTCAGCAGTCATTCACAGCATAAGAAGCAGCCAGGACATCCTGTCCAAACACTCATAAATGAAATAAACTAAACACAGCTGTGTAAATATTGTATAGTTTCCCTAGTATAATAATCAAAGGAAAAAATACAAATAGAACGGTGTAGTACAATTAAATGAAAGCAAGAATGTGGGGATTAGACAATGAAGGCAGAGCAAGGAGAAGAGCTAGGATACATGACATAGGTAAGCCATAATTTATATGTACAAAACGGGTAAGGCAATGATACAGAGAATCTTAAGATTTTAGAATCTAACAGTTAAGGATTTTCAAACTGACTAACTATATATATATTGACACCTGTGAACTAAGGAAGTGCACTGAAGATGATAATTTGTAATGGCAGTTTCAGGCTTGGAGTGCCTGTCATTCTGGTCTTCTGAAATACGGGCTGCTTGTCATGACATGCCTTCTCTCGGGTAGGTGTTTGTTTAAAAAGGAAGGGGGTGGCGAATGAAGGCAAGAGACAGGAAAAGGAGTATTGTGGGACTGTCCTGCAACAGTGTTGTATATGATTAGATTTCTGGACCTATGTGTAAGCATATATAATTCTTTATTCCTGTTTTTTAAATATATATATTTTTAACTTTTGTCATATTCTGTAGGGAGTTAAAGTTCAACATATCAATAATTTATGAAAAATACCTGTTCTGTGTTATTCCTAAGATGTTTGATATTCAAACAGATAGTGAGGTTAAGCTCAACAGCCTAGGTTGTATGGCAATAATAATAAACTTCTCTTCTGAAGGGTTAACAACCTAAGTTTGCATTCCAAAATTGGAGAAAAAGGAGGGCCCAAAGGAAAGCCAGCATTTAGGCCCTAGCCTTCCAAGATCAATTTGGGCATATTAGAACTTGTACTGTAGCATCATGTAACTCAGTTTTGTCCTAAATTTTCTGATGAAGGAGATTATTGGCCCAAAGAGGAGAGTGAATGATGATGTAGAGTGTACCTAAGAAGAGTCACATGGAGAGAAAACTTTCTATCGAGCTTTCAGAGATCAAATTGGCCAAACAATGGCTGTGACTCATCCTCATGGCTGACACTGATAATGGATCTACAATCTGAGGAACAGGGTCTCAGGATGAATTCTGAGGGGATTTGACTGACCTTATCAGATACAAAACCTACAATTCTTGTTACATTTGTCTTGCTTTATCTTGGTCTTAACCATCCAGCAGAAAAGTATGAAAATAAAGTGTACAAAGTAATGCCATGTTGTTATGTTGAGCTGTGGGGGACTCAAATCAACATCTTCTGACATTGCCAGTCGAGTGGAAAACCCAACAGTATTATCGAATACTGGAGTATTTTGGAATATTTGGCTGAGTTCACACACCTATAATAATTAAATGACGGAACTAAACAAAAAAAGGCATTCAGAAGAATGACCATTTTGTATCTGTGTACTCCAAATGGTTACGATAGATATATAGCTACATTCTCTTAATTCAAGGAATGGAGGGATCTGTTTTACTAGTGTTTGTAAACAGGATATCTTGTCTGCATCTTGTACAACAAATAACCACTAGAAAGGCAGCAGACAATGTGTTAATTATTGGAACTGTCCTAACAATTTGATTGGAAACTGTCTGATTGCTATTTATTTCTCAATAAATTTGTCAGAAAAAAATAATGAATTGATATCAGATCTAAACTTGAGAGGCAACAGAATAAATTTTCAAAACATATATATATAAGAGGGCTGGACAAATAGCTCAGCAGTTTAAAGTGCCTGCAAGCAGGTACAAGGATTGTGGGTTCTATCCCTGGGCCTGCTTGCTGACCCTCCCCCTGGACTCTCTGGGATGGCAATTGAGATTGGGCAAGGGGACGCCTGTCTGTAATGCCAGCTCTTGGGAGGCTGTAAACAGGTGGGTCACTCGGAGTCTGATCTAGTAGTGAGACCCTCAACACCTTTTAGACTCTTCCCTAAAATACAAAAAAAGAAATGAATAAAATAGAAAAAATACATACCTAAGAATATGACCACAACATTGAGATAGATAAAACTGGCCTTCTAATGGACCAGAGAAAAAATAATGATGGCTTATTTTTATATAAAATTAAGAACTACTGATCATAAGATG
>NW_004529708.1:0-781 GCF_000260255.1 Octodon degus
AAAGCCTCCTGAGACTCAGTGCTTGGCCTCAATAGGCTCTGATTTCACTCAGGCCTTGGGCAGAGCAGAATGCGAAGGAGTCACTCTCCTCCTTAACCTAAGCTCCCCAATGCACCCATCTTGAGATAGCATTCACCTGTCCGTGTATAACTAAGGTTTCAACTATGTGACAGGAGAACAGGTGTTCTTTTCTGATTTAAACTCAAGAAGACTTGGAAGAGTGAGTTGTAAGAGGAGACAGTGTAGCTTAAGCTAGGCCTTTGCGGAAGCTGTGCCTTCCGGAGTCTGGTCCCTCCTTCAGGGAAAAACTGAATATCCTGTCTGGTCGAACTTCGTTTGGCTACCACACCAATTCCCCAGTCCTCCTGTCCTGTAACTTGTGTGGCCTCACAGGTTTTCTGAGGAAAAATGGTAGAAGTGTGTTGTTTTTTTTTTTTCTTTTTTGTGGCGAATGCCTTCAAGGCATGACTGGCTGTCTTGTGTTGTGTGGATCAAACCACAGCAAATTGAGCCTGACTGCTTTGTTGAAGCAGCCACCTAAAGAACAGAGCTAAGGAGCAGGCCCCGGACCAAAACACATTTACTCAGCCCTGTATACTTAAGGGCCCAAATGGGACACAGCTGTGCAAGGCCTGATTTCTCCACGCAGATCTGGTTTTCAAACCATGACGGGCTTTGTGATTCTGAGTGTGAATTGTTAGCAGAGAAATTCCAAAGAACCTCTGGGCCCTTTGGCAGGGTCCGTCCACCTAAACTTGTGCCCCTAGTCACCACCCAGGAC
>NW_004529708.1:1437-1919 GCF_000260255.1 Octodon degus
AACCACAGCAACCTGAGCCTGCCTGTTTGTTGAAGCAGCCACCTAAAGAACTGAGCTAAGGGGCAGGCCCCCGACCAAAACACATTTACTCACCCCTTTATTCTTAAGTGCCCAAATGGGACACAGCTATGAAAGACCTGATTTCTCCACGTGGATCTGGGTTTCCCACCATGGGCTTTGTGATTCTGAGTGTGAATTCTTAGCAGAGAAATTTGAGAGAGCCTCTGGCCCCTTCGGCAGTGTCCGCCCTCCTAAACTTGTGCCCCTAGTCAGCACGCAGGAGAAGGTCCGCTCCGATATTCTACAGGAAAACCCAATAATTGATACATCACCAGCATGTCAGTCTCCCCAGAAATTGTTTCATTTGAAATGCTTCTCATAGAGAACAAGATGAGGTGAAAAGTTTCTTCTTTTGATTTTCTCAGGGTGGCAGTGGTTGCCTGCAGATCAGGTGTGGCAAGGCTGAAGGAACAGGGATTCGA